>NC_142777.1:1342500-1417500 GCF_988280905.1 Pimephales promelas
CATTTTCACAAAACTTTTATGTCTCTCAGAATAATTTGTTGTATGAATATGGAAGTAAAATCATGGCAAATGTTTATGAATTGCAATTAACCATAGACCTCCATTATATGACTGACAGACAAGAACAGTTTGACCTAAAAATGTCAAAATTGAAACAACTGTGGAAACAAAGAAAGACACCTACATCTTGGATGCCCTTGGGGTAAGCTAAAACATACCAAACATTAATTTCAAAGTGAACTATCCCTTTAAGGCTCGAACAGGATTTACTGAATGGTTAACGTAAAGTCACTGAATATCGTCAGGGACTCTGCAGATCAATACTAACCAGGTGCCATCTTTAGTGGGAGTTTTTCTTTCACAAACAATGCTAGACAGCGACCAAGGAAGCTCTGGCATAATCTCAATAACACTTCAGCAAATGACTGCACAGTTATAGAGGTAAACATGGTAAAAAAGGAAAGTAACTTCCCCTCACACTGAATGGCAGATATTCCTGTAAATGAAAGTTTCCCACGATTAGATCAGTACTACCCACCTGAACTAGCCAGATGCCATCTTTAGTGTCCTCCACCAACTCATAGAAGTGCATTTCTCCGCTGAAAGATGTGCTGGAGTCAGACCCAGTCTGCTGTTCCTCGTTCTTGATAGCAGAATACAGCTCGCCTTGCATCAGCTCACCTTCAGGAGCAAAAACACGGGTAAAAAATCAGTCCACACATCACAGAACACGCGTGTGTGTGACTCAAACACAACACACACACTCACCCGAGTTCTCCACCAGCTCCCGCACATCCCTCTTCTCCGCCAGGCCCGAGTAACCCAGACCCCGGCACTCCAGGATGGTCTTCAGCCTCCGGAAGCTCAGCGTCACTGGGTCCACCAGCTGTGTGGCGAAGATCCCAGTCTCGTACCAGACGACGGCTTCGAAGAAACGAGCCAGGATGAACAGCATGAAGAAATACAGGAGCAAAAAGAACAGCTTCCACCACATGTTTCTCGTTGGCAGTACGCTATCACGACGCGCTTATATGTCTCCAGCGAGACTAACATCCAGCAAAGTACTTCCGAAGCAGGGAATCGCTTCCATGATCGTATGATATAATTATGTAAACACTGGAGCAGGCCTGGGTTTCGTGGCTCGATGCTGCGCGCGACGGACCGAACCCTCCGCGGTCTTCATTCACACACACACTCACTGTCCCGACACGATGTACTCCTCATACTGCGATAACGATGTTGTGTTCGTGATTCGGGGGAATGGTAATGCGTATGTGAGCACAGCAGAGCTGGCTGGAGGCTCTAGCTGATGGTCAGCTGGTGCGCATAACAAACTGACGCGAGGGACGTCACTTCCGGTGCAAGACGAGCTAAAATGCGAAATGCTTCATTCAAAAGCAAAAATGGCTTTAGTCTGCTTTACACTTTCCTCCTTTTCTTGCTGAATTTAACTCTTTTAGTTCATCCCTTAAACTTATAAATAACTAAATGAGTTAAAAATATTTGATGCATTATGACGACTTGTTATTTAATATTATCTAACCGTATTTTTGTGCTTCTCTTCATCTTTTTTTCTTTCCTTTTTTTAGAGTAATTATTTATTTTGAAGTACGCAAATCCAGGATATGTTTTTGTTGTTGTTGTTATTGTTCATTGAAAGAGATACATACAACCATGTTTCATTTCCCTGACATGTATTTTATTTTTATAACATGTAGGCCTAGGCTTCTGTTACATGTTTGACTATTGAATATTTTTTACGTTAAAAAGTCGTGTCATGAAAGTTTCATTTTTGTGTGTTCTTGAGCGTCAATAAAAACATGTAGGCTAACAAAATAAAAGCCCTCTGCGTTCTCACCTCATCGGTTCATCACTTTATCTGTTTATCCGCACCTTTATTTTTAGCTCGGGCCGTGATGGTTATATCTGTTTACACAAATGGCTCGACTTAATTATTATTATTTACGAATTTGTATTTTATCAGAATAATTCATTTTAATTCCATTCGATTTCTATTATTTTTAGTACACGCTAAATATAATTGTTTAAAATATGGGTTTAACACTTTACAAAAAGGTTCATTAGTTAACATTATTAGATGCACTAATTAACATGAACTAACAATGAGCTATACATTTGGTAAAGTATGTATTAATGTTTGTTAATGTTATTTAGTAAAAATACAGCTGTTAATTGTTTGTTCATGTTAGTTCACAGTGCATATTAACTAATGTTAATAAATACAACCTTTGTTTTAATAACGTATTAGTGAATGTTGAAATGAATATACTAAGATGAATAAATGCTGAATAAGTATTGTTCATTCTTGGTTCATATATATATATATATATATATATATATATATATATATATATATATATATATATTATTGAAACACTATCGTTTTACAAACTCAAATAGGGAACAATACTATGCAGACAAAAATAAACCAATCGTATATCAGTGCATATACGCCTTTGCCTACATAGGTTCATAGAACAAAACAAAAAAACAAAACAAAAAAAATTGCATAATTAGTACAATAATCAAAAGCAGAATTCAAACATTTAAGGGGGTTACAAATTGCAAGGAAAAAAAAATTCAGACAAAAAAAAAACATGACTCATACATGTTTTATACAGTTTACAGAGGGACTGATTATCTTTGGATAAGTATTTAATGGATGCTAAATAAAAATTCATTTTTAAAACAAGTTAAAGAGGGTTTACTATTGTTCCACTTGCTTTTATGCATATGATATTTACCCAAGCAAATAATAACGTTTAACATCAATGACAATTTTTTAGAGAGACCGAACTATTTTTATTCCTATTTTTTTGCAAGATTCTAAAGTCAAAAACGAGTGTCAAAATAAAAGTCCACATTTTGTCCTGTTATCAGTCAGTTTTGATAGTTCACTCACGAGTTTGTGAGAAATAATATTCGCCCCTAATCTCTAGTGTAAACTGTCCTCTACTTTATTTGAAGAAGCTAAGCGCAAACACTAGTTGTTTTTGTGTGAGGAGGGAGCGGTCGCGCGAGCGTGGAAGAGGGCGTGACGCGTCCGACGCGTAATGACGCGTTGTGACGTGGCGCGCTGTATCAGCCGAACTCTCCACTGTTTAGATCAATAGATCCGTGTCGCTCTTGGCGCTTTCAAAACAACATTGTTTGTCAGAAATGGAGGTAAATTCGTGCAACATCCAAGTGCTCCTGCAGGCAGCCGAATACCTGGAGCGGAAGGAAAGAGGTAACGTTATTAGTCGCGCTATTTCCTCCTCAGCTTGTTTGCATTGAAACCGAAGCCGTTTCGGACAGTCTGCCGCTGTTTGTGTGTTTTTATACACCTTCGGTAATATTTGCATTAACTAATTCTTCGTGTATGTGTCGGGAGTGTTTCCCTCATTGCACATGTTTATTTTGTGTGTTTTTAGAGTGGTGAAAAGAGCTTTTATAGCTGATATTATTGTGTTTGGCTCTGTGACCTACATTTCAGTTCTGTATTGTACACAATAAGGCGCGAAATCGTCACGTATTTGAAAATGTAGCAGCGCTGCCGTTATTCCGCAGCGAGTTACAGTGTATCAGCACACACGTCATGTGTAACGGATTCAGATCACAGAATGGAACGCGCTGATTTTAAAATTATGTCAAGTAGTTCGATGGCGCCAAAATCAGAAAGCGCTCACACACACAGCTGATTTGATGAGATGCTGACACACAGCAGATTATATAGCAGACTCCTGCTGTCTCCAGATTTATAATGTCAGTGTAAACAGCTTGTATTTAAGGATCTCGCACGAAGGGAAGTTTGCTGGGCTCATGTTGTTGTGTATTGTATATTTCCAGAGGCTGAGCACGGTTATGCCTCAGTGCTTCCATTCTACAGCAAAGGAGATTCAGACAAGAGGAAAAAGCAGAAGTCAAAGAGCCTTTCACCCGGGAACAGCAGGTGAGTGTAGTGGGACCAACGAGATTGTTGATATTCATTAAATATTTAATTTTATTGTACTCCGATCCTTCACTTTTGCTATTTGTGTGAATGCATGATTGATAGTTGTCCAAGATGAAACCCTACATTTATAGTCAACTTCTTTACTTTATGATTTTCAATGTGAACTTGTCTACTCAATATCTGAGACCCTGAATATGAGCAACTATTATGGCAAAATGAAGCTATTTGTTTCTGTTTTTCAGGTCTGTTCACAACGAGTTGGAGAAACACAGGTAATCAGTGTTTTACTCTCATTCCACTCGGCTGTTGAACTGTAATTCAGTCACAGACATCAGTGTGTGTTATTGCTTTCATGCATATTGAGCAACACACCTTACCTGGTTAATTTGCATTTATGCACCAATTAAAAAGGCCGAAGCTCTGAAATGCTTCAGTATTTTAATAATCAATTTTTTTTGTGCTTGTTTCATCAATTATATTTTTCTATATAGTTGACAAAACACATTATTCCACATCCTGTAATGCTATGAAAACACAGTGACTATATCTATATCTCTGCTATGTGCAAAAAGAGCTATACACACAGAATGTTGCAGCTGTACTCGTGTACTGTGGTCTGGGAGTGCTCAAACACTGAGTAACAGGTGTGTGTGTGTGTAGGAGAGCTCAGCTGAGACACTGCCTGGATCAGCTGAAGGAGCAGGTTCCTCTGTCGTCTGATTCTGCGAGAAACACAACCCTGAACCTGCTCAGACAAGCCCAGCTGCACATCAAGGTGAGCCGGGTCACCCACACGCTGACAAACATCAGCTCTGAACCTCCCGTCTCTCTCTTCAGTCCGACACTGAGTGAGTGAGACTGCAGTTCCTCCACTGGCCACTAGAGGCGCTGCAGAACAGACTCAATCCCATAGACCTCCATGTTAAAATGACCAACTTTACAGCAGAAATAAACTGGTGCACAAAGGTGTTTTGGTCTATATCGCTAATTTTGCCCTTCATGAAAACTGTGAGAGGGTGTATTTTTTTTAATAACTCATCCGTTTAAATTATATTAAGCCTTAAAGTTGTGTGTAATGAAGGGCGTGGCCACTTGAGTGACAGGTGGATTGCTCTGATGTCACTGCTAGCCGTTTTGTCTGCTGTGTGTTAGCGCTATGTCACCTCAGCACATTTTCGATTATTAGGCTCCGCCCACTTTAGGCGTCAATAATGCTCTTCAGAAACCCCACGGGTGACGTCACACACACTACTCGCATATTATATACAGTCCATGGTTCAAACGCACAGAACATCAATACAGATTATTTGTATGTCAGAGAACCAATATTTATTCTAACTTTTGTTTTTTCCTCTTCATATCATGATAATAAAAACATGTTTTTGATATATTCACTGTAGCCCTCTAAACGTATTGACTTTTTAGCCCTTAATCCTGTAATTGTGGACAAATGTGGGCACAGAGGACTCGGGTGTGATCCTAATTTTTATTTATTATAAATGTTATATCACTGTCTTCGATAAAGTTATGTCTATCCATTTATGGTGTTTTTTATTTTGGGGTATTTTTGAATTTATTTTCTTCAAAAGTACCATATTTTCTATGTAAATTATGCTTATTTTAATGTTTTATTTTTTTTAAAAAAATTTTAACTACATTAAAATATGATTCCAATAAGTTCTAAAACCTAAAGATGAAGTGACTTTGCTGTCATTATTTTGGCTTATTTTAGAATGCTCTAAATTACAGTTTTTCCCATTCATTTCTATGGGTGGCCATTTTTGATCCAAATACAAGATTAAGGATTTTTTTTTTATTGTGTGTGTTCAGGAGGCAAACTTAGGAGAATTAGCCAAGTCTTGTACCGCTCAGATCAAGGGAAGTATTTTTAAAAAATAAATCAAAACTATTTTGCCCACATTTGTCCAGAATACGGTTTTAGGGTTAATATGTCTTTATAATAGCAAAAGCAATAATATGCAAAATACATTGACAGTCTAATATTTTCAAATGGAGCACATGAATTATCATCTCTTTGCATAACATCATTTGTTTTAACCTACAGTTTGTTGGGCAAAAGAGTAAAGACACCTAGATCACTGGAATAAATCAGGAAAGTATCAAACAAAACAGTGAATTCAATCATTATACAATTGCAAAATGGCATGTTATCAGAAACATTAATGTTGTGCTCTAGTTTTTAATGTTTTAAAGTGAGAAGGTGTACACATCTGACAGCAAATAATGTTATTTTGCCCCATTGATTTCTATTCTCGTACGCAAAAATGTATAGTATCGCAATCACTCACAGAGATATCACATTTCCATTAAAGTGTTTAAATAACCATGAATAGTAATACATTTTAACACAATTTAGTGACGTAGACGATCTTGTTGAAGATGAGTGGTCACATGAGATAGAGAGAGAGATAAATAAACAGTGTGTGTTCACACCGAGTGCAAATATCAGCGGTGTGTCTGCTGGAGGCAGATAAGATGACCGGAGAAACCTGTCTGATAACAGGAGCGCTGCAAAGCCTTTATTTAAGATAAACCACATAAACTATTCAAAAAAGTGGAAATAAAGCACAAAACGGGTATTTAATAATGATAATAGAGGGTTTATTGTGTACGTGTAGGGAACGGCTTTAAGGATATTAATATGTACTACAATATACATGTCAAATAGTGGCAGATACTATTTGCACCCTTGTAGTATAAATGGCATCTTATTATTTACACTGGTACTTTCACTGTGTAAATAAATATAATTTGATTATTTGTTTCGCCACTGCCTTAAAGTCCCCCTGTAGTCAATATTGGATCCCTTAAACTCATTTTTAATCACCAAAATTACATATTTAAAGTTTTCCTTGAAAAAAATGTCTTAATTTAAATAAAATATCTTGACTGTAACCCGACACCCTCGCCTCATTCTATGAATATGCAAATGAGCCCCGCCTCCACTCACTGGTTGACGATCACACGTTGATCTGATTGGTTTCAAGGTGGTTTGTGACGTCAGCGTGTTTTTGAGACTGTCTTTGGTTCACTGCAGTTTTAAGGAGGAAATACTCTTATCAACTTACACATGGTGTGTGTTAAAGCGGATTAAACACACCACATACACACATGAACAACATTAAACGCTGGATTTACACCACAGGGGGACTTTAATATAAAATATTTCTTTTATTTCATTAATGTAAAGTTGCATCTTTTATGTATGTGATGACCTCTGTGAGTTTACTGTGTTTTCCATATATCGAGCACATCTCATTTGAGCATGAATGGTTGTGTGTATTATTAAATTAATTAAGCAAAGCAAGTTACTGTCCCTAATGTGCCCTAATGGCAGTCATGTGTCTCCCACATGACATCCGACAATCATAAACACGTATATAGTTATAAGAACAACACAACATTACTCTGAGTGTTTTCAGATTGGTGGATTAGAGAGATGTGGTGTGTGTGTGTGTGTGTGTGCAGAAGCTGCAGGAGCAGGACGAGCGCTCGGAGCTGCTGAAGGGCCGTCTGCGCTGGGAGCAGAGAGAGTTACGCCTGCGTCTGGAGAAACTGCAGGGCGGATCCGAGCGCATGAGGAACGACAGCCTGGGCTCCACCGTGTCCTCGGAGAGATCCGACTCGGAGAGAGGTGACCATCACACACACACACACACACACAGCTCGCGAGGGTCATGCATGAGCTTTCTAAAATGAAAATGAAAATTAGCCCATGATTTACTCACCCATCGCCTAATTTTAAATGATTTTTCATTTACTCACCACCAGTGCATCTGTCCATCATAAAAGTGCATGCGTCACACTACCGCTAAATCAATCTAGGGTTCTTAATGACAGTGGTGGAATGTAGCGAAGTACAAATACTTCGTTACTTTACTTAAGTACATTTTTCACGTATCTTTACTTTACTTAAGTAGAATAAATAGTGCCTACTTTTTACTTTTACTTCGTTACATTTTGCAGCAATTATTCTACCTTCTACTCCACTACATTTCTACAACTTCTGTTACATTTTCGTTACATTTTCTGATCAGTTTTTCCCCGGCCAAACCGTAATCTGACCGTCCGTTCGTTGCACGTTTGTCTCACCAGTGACGTTTGGTTGCCATAGATACATCAACTAAATGCGTTTAGCACGCAGTGTGTTTATCGTGCAATTTATACGCGAAAATTTGTTTTTACATGCATAGGAAACGCACCGTGTGTAATATATGTTTGGGATTATGGCAAGCCAAGAGGTTCAGAATTACACCATAAATTAATCGCGTTTACTGCCAAACATACTTATTAACATATAGTAAGGATGAGCATGTTTATATTGCCTAATTGCAAGCTTGTTCCAGAAATGGTGACAACAATTTTTTCCCATCATTATTGAACATCATTATAGGAGTAGAATTAAATGTTTTATTAATCATTAGAAAATAGTCATTAAGAAAATCAATTATTATGCAATTACTTTTACTTTTAATACTTAAAGTACATTTAAAATCAGGTACTTTTTACTTTTTACTTAAGTATGGTTGTCATTGTGTTACTTTTACTTTTAAAGTAAATATTTATCTGGTTATTTGTATTTTTACTTCAGTACTGAGATTCAGTACTTCCTCCACCACTGCTTAATGAATCGAATGAGTCAATGATTCAGTGATTCAGTGATGTCTGGCAGTTGGTTCCATAGATATCATTAGACAACATTAAGCCTATACCTATTTTATTGATTTGTTGATGTAGGAGGGGGGAAATGTCGAGACTAAAGCCATATTCGGATTAACTTTACAAGGGTAGATGGAGTAAGTTAATAATGTAATTTTACCACAGGACTTCTGTAATATCAATAGCCAAATCGCATGTGATAAGATACAGTGATGTGAATAAGTTTGGACACCCATGCTAAAGTTGCCTAAAATCATCTTTTGGATGTTTATCTTAATGCCTTAATTAGAAAAATGAGGAAAACTCCAACCTTTAAGGACACCAATTTTCTTTGTGAATGAATAATGCATCATAAATAAATAAATGTTTTTCCTTAAAATACAGGGTGCATAAGTCACGGCACCCCTATGTTAAATTCCCATAGAGTCGGGCAGATTTTTATTTTTAAAAGCCAGTTATTTCATGGATAGTGTGTGATGATGTGGGGATATTTTAATCCCAAAGGCCAAGGGAACTTTATCAGGATGCATATTATCCTGGATCCATGAAATAACTGGCTTGGTCTCGTGACCAACTCAACGAGTGTAGAGCGCCCTCTGGTGGACAAACTATACAACTCCAACACTCATGACGTGGTTCAAGCGTGTTT
The DNA here is from genome assembly GCF_988280905.1 of Pimephales promelas. NCBI lineage: Eukaryota > Metazoa > Chordata > Actinopteri > Cypriniformes > Leuciscidae > Pimephales > Pimephales promelas. Next base: position 1,351,785 of record NC_142777.1, read on the forward strand.
CGTTGAATATTGAAATATTAATTTATCGGCCATTATAACTGCCGATACCGATAGTTTGGGAAATGCCTAATATCGGTCTGGCTTTACAGTGTGTGTAACACCGATCTGATGTGTGTGTGTTTGCAGAGGACGTGGAGATAGACGTGGAGAGCATGGTGTGGACGCTGGAGTGTGACGCTCTGGTCTCGTCTCACACCGGAGTGGACCACAGTTACTCTTCATCTGAGCACAGCTGGTTATGACTGACGCTCATCTTCATCTTCATCACCACAGAACAGCCTTGTGTTCCCGACACTGAACACCTCAGCAGACGCCTCCTGAGCACGACTGGAATACACTGTGCTGTGGTGCTCTGTCTGCGACACACACACTCGGGCGATGATGTAACTCTCCTCCTCGTCGGCCGCCGCTCACTCCGCTTGCACTTACATGTCTCAATACCGGCTTGTTTAACTCTGAGTTTTGATACGTTGCACAAAGCGTACGCATGAGCACTTGCGATGTCTCTTTAGATGCGTGTGTTGTTCCTAATGTGTGAGATTGCATTGAAAAATAAATAATAATTGGGGGAAGCTAATTAATTCAGAAGGAAATAATGCTTTCTTTGCAACCGTGCGTTTGGTTTCCTCTCCTCTTCTGCGAGTGTGTGCTGGTGAAGGTGCAGTTGTAATAATCCTGTGCTTTGGTTCACTCTGCTGGACTGAAGTTGGTGCTGTTCACACACACACACAACAGTGAAGTGTTTTTAAGTCTTTATACTCTTCTTTTCCTCATTTGTATAGTGGATTTCCCTCTAAGATGTGTTAGTCTCTCATGATTTTAGGAACCGCAATCCAGTTGGTAGTCTCGACAAAATACACCGGATGTATTCATGAACTGTTCAGTATATGCTCATATCAGTCATTTATGCAAACTATTATGAACATGCCTTTAGTTTAAGATGTTTGTACAGTAATTGTGTTGATGTACACAGATGTACAGTTCTGAACACCAAAAGCCTTATGAACGATTCGTATGTCATTGGACCAGGAACACCTTTGTATTTATGTCTCTCCTTGTACTCATATGTAGCATTTTATTCTTTTTTACCAACATAAGCATTTTGTACAAATAAATATTTTATGTATTTAATTTGACTTGTGGTTTTTGTATTTTGTTATGCATTTGGAATTGTAAACTTGAATGTGACACGTTAAGCAGTGTCGTAACAAAACATGTTAATCTGTTAATTTTATTAATGTTAATTTCTGGGGAAAATGGGCACGCTGATGCCAAAGTTGCCGGAATATTGCATGTTATTATAAACAATTTCTACCTGTGTTCTTGTTACGGTGTAATTATACATGAATAATATTAATTTAATATTTATATTAAAATATAAATAATATTAATTACTACATGTTATTAGTTGTTAGTGGCATATATTGTGCATAATTCATAGTTACTATTAGTGACCAGTGTTGGTAGTAACAAATTATTAGTAACTTGAGTAGTTATGTAATCAGATTACTTTTAAGACACACTTTTAAATTTACTACAAAATGTGTTACATTTTTAAATAAGTAACTTTGTTTCCTGTGTATTAACGGACAGCTCCACCGTTTCCTCTTGAGAGGGATATGATGTGTGTTGTACGTACAACGTAAGCATGCATTTAATCGTATCACTTGCTCAATACGGATTTACTATTACAAGGAATTAATGAAAACAGATTATTTCACAAACCTGCGATAATTAAATGCTAAATAACACTGTATTTAATCTGACTTTATAGGCAATAATTGTATCCCTTAAAACTCATGTATCTTGAATGTAACTCGACACCCTTGCTTCGTTTAGTATCCTTGGTTCTATGAATATGCAAATGAGCCCCACCCCGACTCACTCACTCACTGGTTTACGGTCACACTTTGATCTGATTGGTTACTAGATCGTTTGAGAGTGACGTCAGAAACACCAGCGATTTCAAAGCGTGTTTTTGAGACTGTCTTTGGTTCACTGCAGTTTTAAAGAGGAAATACTCAGCAATGCTGTCCACTTATCAACTGAACTTACACATGGTGTGTGTTAAAGTGGATTAAACACACCACATACACGCATAAACAACATTAAAAGCTGGATTTACACCACAGGGGGACGTTAATGTAGCCTGGTTCAACCAAACTCTAGTACAAAAATGAAATTGAGCGGAAGTGCGTAGGAGGGCGCAGCCAGGCTAATGGTCCAATTCAATCATACGAATAAGGAAAAATTACTTTAAACATCACGTTTTGCTGTTTTCATTGCTTATTATTTAAGTGTTATTGTGTTTTATTTTATTTTATGGAAAACAAAGGTTTTAAAATTAGAGTTTCAAAATACAAGTTTTGAACTTTTTATCATTTTCCATGTTCCACGTTGTTTTGACTGCATCCTTATCAAGGGAAAATACCTTTAAAATCATGTTCCTGGTAATCTCGCCAATAGCAAACCAATTCTACAAACCAATAGCAAACCAACTCAGAATTGCGTGATCTAAAGTCAGAATTGCGAGATATAAAGTCAGAATTGTGAGATATAGTCAGAATTGCGAGATATAAAGTCAGAATTGTGAGATATAAAGTAAGAATTGTGAGATATAAAGTCAGAATTGTGAGATATAGTCAGAATTGCGAGATATAAAGTCAGAATTGTGAGATATAAAGTAAGAATTGTGAGATATAAAGTCAGAATTGTGAGATATAAAGTAAGAATTGTGAGATATAAAGTCAGAATTGTGAGATATAGTCAGAATTGCGAGATATAAAGTCAGAATTGTGAGATATAAAGTAAGAATTGTGAGATATAAAGTCAGAATTGTGAGATATAGTCAGAATTGCGAGATATAAAGTCAGAATTGTGAGATATAAAGTAAGAATTGTGAGATATAAAGTCAGAATTGTGAGATATAGTCAGAATTGCGAGATATAAAGTCAGAATTGTGAGATATAAAGTAAGAATTGTGAGATATAAAGTCAGAATTGCGAGATATAAAGTCAGAATTGTGAGATATAGTCAGAATTGCGAGATATAAAGTAAGAATTGTGAGATATAAAGTCAGAATTGTGAGATATAAAGTCAGAATTGTGAGATATAAAGTCAGAATTGTGAGATATAAAGTCAGAATTGTGAGATATAGTCAGAATTGCGAGATATAAAGTAAGAATTGTGAGATATAAAGTCAGAATTGTGAGATATAGTCAGAATTGTGAGATATAAAGTCAGAATTGTGAGATATAGTCAGAATTGCGAGATATAAAGTAAGAATTGCGAGATATAAAGTCAGAATTGTGAGATATAGTCAGAATTGTGAGATATAGTCAGAATTGCGAGATATAAAGTAAGAATTGTGAGATATAAAGTCAGAATTGTGAGATATAGTCAGAATTGCGAGATATAAAGTCAGAATTGTGAGATATAAAGTAAGAATTGTGAGATATAAAGTCAGAATTGCGAGATATAAAGTCAGAATTGTGAGATATAGTCAGAATTGCGAGATATAAAGTCAGAATTGTGAGATATAAAGTAAGAATTGTGAGATATAAAGTCAGAATTGTGAGATATAAAGTCAGAATTGCGAGATATAAAGTCAGAATTGTGAGATATAAAGTAAGAATTGTGAGATATAAAGTCAGAATTGTGAGATATAAAGTCAGAATTGCGAGATATAAAGTCAGAATTGCGAGATATAAAGTCAGAATTGTGAGATATAAAGTAAGAATTGTGAGATATAAAGTCAGAATTGTGAGATATAAAGTCAGAATTGCGAGATATAAAGTCAGAATTGTGAGATATAAAGTCAGAATTGCGAGATATAAAGTCAGAATTACAAGATAGTCAGAATTGTGAGATATAAAGTCAGAATTGTGAGATATGACAATGACTTGGGATAATCTTATTAAATTCACAGACTCTTGTCTTGTTTTTAAAATTTTACATGGCTTAGCTCCCCCACCATTAACTGCTTTTATAAAACAAAAAACTACTGTTATTAGACATACAAGGTCTGTAACAAGAGGGGATTGTGTAATACAAATGAGAAGAACTGCCTTTGGTCAGTCAGCTTTTTCTGTGAGAGCAGCTCACACTTGGAACAGTTTACCTACATCTATTAAGGACACTGCTTCATATGGGCTGTTTAAGATTAAATTAAAATCATGGTTAAAGGACAATCAAGTGTGTACCCATATTCTGTAGTTTTAAATCATCTTAATCATGTTTTGATTTGTTGTTCTTGTTGAATGTATTTTATGAGCTTCTATGTATGTATAAGTATTGTTGATAGTCTGAATGTATTTTATCGGTTATTACATCTGCCCAGTGACTACAGTTGAAAATTAGCCAAGATGGCTAAACTGGCACATTTACGCAAGCGTTTATTAATGTGCATGGTCCCTGTAACTTTAAACTGATTAAATAAAAAAATATAAAGTCAGAATTGTGAGATATAAAGTCAGAATTGCGAGATATAAAGTCAGAATTGTGAGATATAAAGTCAGAATTGTGAGATATAAAGTCAGAATTGCGAGATATAAAGTCAGAATTACAAGAATTACAAAAAAAAAAAAAAAAAAAAAAAAAAAGAATTACAAGATAGTCAGAATTGTGAGATATAAAGTCAGAATTGTGAGATATAAACGATTCTGAGGGGAAAAAAAGTTTTTTCTTTTTTTCCTTAGAATTGGCCTGATAACTCGCCATTGCAAGTTTATATCTCACAATTCTGAGAAAGATGTTAGAATTTCGACATATAAACTCGCAATTATGTGTTATAAAGTCAGAATTCTAAACTCGCAATTGTGAGATAAATAGTCACACTTCTGTCTTTTCTCAGAATTGCGACTTTATATCTCACAATTCTGACTTAATATCTCAGGATTGTGAGATAAAAAGTCCTAATTATTTTTTCTTTTTCTTATTCAGTGGCGGAAACAGGCTTCTATAGGGATTAGGGATGGCTCGATACCACAATTTTGGCTTCGATACGATACCAGAACCTAATACCTCGGTATCGATACTAAATCGATACCACAGTCGGAAAAAAAAGAGTCTAAATTTAAGTGAATTGAAACAATTTTATTAAACACTGCTTGAAACTCTCAACTACCATATGTGCAAAGAAAAGTATCCCAAAAAAAAACAACAAAAAACGTATCAAAATTTTAAAAATAAAATTATGTGTAGGTAAAATTTTGATTTGGGAAAACCACTGATATTACACAATTAAAATAGGTTAATATAATAGATTAACATAATAGAATAATGAAATGACGTTAACCATTAGCTGTCATGCATCAACAGAGAATTATCAACATTTATTGCATTTATTCATCTTGGTTTGGTTACTGTTTGTCTTTGGGCTCATATTATGCATATAATGCATTGCAAAAAGTAATGTTATGATGCTAAACATATATTAGGATATTACATTTTTAGGTCATTTTATTACTGATTGATCTAGATTAATCAATGCTATATTGTTAGGCCAGGTTCCTTAATGAATGTTGACAAATGTAGCTTAATTGTAGGCTAATATTATTAATATTTATATTACTACCCTCTCTCTCTCTCTCTCTCTCTCTCTCTCTCTCTCTCTCTCTCTCTCTTCGCCACAGCCTCAGTAATGCCATTCATTTATCACTTTTTATTTGTTTGAAATAAATTGCAAAAATGAGATCATGAGACGTAAACTGAATTGGTATAGCGTGTCATGCAAGAAGATTTGAGCTTTCGTGTTTACCATATCATATTTAATTGATAAGCTCTTAGGTATGTGCGCTGTTCAGTGTTCAATAAAAGTCTAAGTTAAATCAGTTGAATGATGAACTCACCAGTCGATCTCTTGAACAAGTCATGATGAGCAACTGACGAGCGCTTCGGCAGATTTGATGTGTTGCCTTCCATGGCAACACATTATTGAAAGCAAAGTTTGTAGAGTGGTTCATTGAGGTCTGTTTCTACACTATTCTCATTACTTTAGTAGGCAAAGTAATGCCTTATTTCACTAATACTGCTCTCTCTATTTAATAATTTCGGGCGTGTAACCAGAATGAGCTTTATTTCCACCGTGTTCCTTCGTTTGCCAGTTTCGCGTGACTTGCGTCAGTTTCGGTAGCGCACTGCCGCCTAGTGGAGAACTTCGGAAAAGCAGCTCATCAAATACCGAATTTAACAAAATGATGATATTGTACCGTTTTAAATTTATTAAATACCGGTATTTTTGCAATATCGGTATACCGCGCATCCCTAATAGGGATATACGACACAATAGATGAGAAAAGACCAGCGCAACTTCCCTTTCATGAAGACTTTGGTTTGTGTTACAAACACTGGCATTGATTCATAACAATAGTGATCATCACAGTGCAGAGGAAATCACAAATAAGAGAACAATCTGTCAGATATTTAGAAAATATTTATTGGTGATAACGGTTGAACACAAACAATTGTTAAGAGTTATAAAACCTTGTCTCTCTCCTTTGCATTAAATGCATTTCTTGTTTCAAACACTCGAAATCAGGCATTCTGAGACGACTCTCACAAGCCGTAATCATTCATTATTTTCACAATAATTCACTTGTAATGTCGTCGGCAATGACTGCTGGAGCTGTGGACCGTCAATGATAGAACTTCAATTTGAAGCAGCAAATCACATTGAGTGAACATGAAGATTCAAGGAGATAATGACGGAAGTACAACAAAATCAGAGAAATTAAATTAGCAATCAAAACAATGCAAAGTCTCATGTAAAATCTGACTTGATGAAGTATATTAAACCGAGGTCACGGGAGGTTTCAGTCGAAGAGCACGTTGGTTTCACTAAATCCATACGAGATCCAGAGGATAATGCCCCTCGTGTCCAAATGTGCGGGAATGACACGAGCCGTCAGCGCTGGAAGAGCGTGTGTTTCTTCATCATACATACTGCTTCTTCTGCGCTTGAGAGGCTAGATCCTTAGCTTTCACTTTAGCCGCGAGCGCAGTCTCACGAGCCTTCACTGTCGCGGTCTCAGCTAGCGTCCGTGCGGGAGCTTCACCTGCAGGAGAACCAGATGCAACACTTACAGCAGGACTTCACAATTAACTTTACTCGCCCTCACGTCATCCAAGATGTTCGTGTGTTTCTTTGTTCAGTGGAACAGAAATGAAGGTTTTTGAGGAACACACTCCAGGATGTTTCTCCATAGAGTGTCTTCAATGGGGTCAAAGGTCAGATGTGAGTTTCAGCTTCAAAGTCTCGACACGATCCAGCCGAGGAAATAAGAGTCTGATCGAGACAAACCAGCGACATTTACAACAAAACACACATTTTAGAGCCCGACCGATAAAGGATTTTGAAGGCCGATACAAATATTTTTGGGTTTTAAAATCCGATATATCGGCCGATTTATTTATTTATTTGAAACTGGACATGATAGCTGGACATGATAGAACTGATGGGGATGTTCTTTTAATTGTTATTCAAGCAATGTATGTATCGTGACCAACTCAACGAGTGTAGAGCGCCCTCTGGTGGACAAACTATACAACTCCAACACTCATGACGTGGTTCGTCCGTTTTTATTTTATTTATGAAATATTCATTTATCGGCCATTATAACTGCCGATACCGATAGTTTGGAAAATGCCTAATATCGGCCGATAATACCGGTCTGGCTCTAACACATTTATATACTTTACAACCACTAATGCTGGTCTGCACTCGCTGTGATGCGACACGCGTTACAGTGATCAGGGTGAAAGGTCAAGCGGGACGTAGGTGTAAGAACAGACCCAGTGTTTACAAAGGAAACGTGCAAAGACTGAGTAAAAATAAAGGTAAAACAACGATTTTAACAACCGTTCCACTATTTCCCGCTTGACCTTTCACCCTGATTACTGTAACGCGTGTCGCATCACAGCGAGTGCAAGACCAGCATTAGTGGTTGTAAAGTATATAAATGTGTGTTTTGTTGTAAATGTCGCTGGTTTGTCTCGATCAGACTCTTGGATCGTGTCGAGACTCTGAAGCTGAAACTCACATCTGACCTTTGACCCCGTTGAAGACACTACACGGACGGAGAAACATCCTGGAGTGTGTTCCTCAAAAACCGCTACTGTACACTTGAACCCTGGCAGGCGTCTTACCCTGCATCTTGGCCAGGATGAACTCAAAGCCCTTCATGGTCTTGGTAACGTTGCTCTTAAACCGGGCAAGTCCGAATTCCTGAGAACGGGATAAAGATGGAAACGCTCAAGCACACAGACAGACGAGCGAACTGCACACCACACATGAACATCCAGACTGAACAATCTGGATCAAACTTCATATTTACATTTCTAATCATCAAAGAATCCTGAAAAACATGCATCATGATTTCTTTGATAATAATAAAAGTGATAAACAAATAAATCTTCACACACTCGCCCACTGACCTGAACCGCTTTAGAGAGGCCGTACAGTCTGGAGGAAACCCAGGCCTCTCTCTGGATCTCCGTCCAGCTGCTGTTCTCAGGGTTCACCTTATACACGCACCGTTCCTGCACGCTCTACACACACACACAGATCATCTCAGGGTTTCTGAACTCATGAAACACCTTTATTGCCTTCAACACGTCACAATATTCCTCATTATAATAATTAATGCGCAGGATAAAGGGGCGGGGCCTTGTTGAGTTAGTTAGTAGTGTGTTAAACTGGCGGTTATGGAAAGAGGCGGGACGTTTCCCAAACACACTCGAAGCGCTCAACCAATCACAACACATGGCTCCAGCCGACCAATTAGAGCACAATGTGCTTTTCAGGAGGAGGGGCTTCATAGAGACAGGAAGTGAACAGAGCGTTACTGACAGACTGGGGAGAGAGGAGCCGCAACAATGGAGAATATGAGGAGAATAATCAACATTCAAGCTGGAAAACCTGCTCTTGGAGAGCCTGAAACACATCAAGGGTTTGTAACGGAGTGTGTGTGTGTGTGAGACGGCGCACCATCACTCGAGCGTGGGTGATGTTCCAGGTGAGGGTGGTCATGGTCCGGCCCTGAGGATCCACCACTGAGTCCTCGATGATGTAGGCCTTCTGGGCCATGTGTGCGGGCAGAAACCTCTCCGCCCAGCGAGGGGCCCGGCTGGTTTTGGTCAAGAGACGTCTGGACATCAGGCAGTTGTCGGGAGTGACTTCCCGGAATATGATGTCTTCCGTTAAAACATGATTACTGGGCAATAAAAACAAAACAAAATTAAGTTAAATATACAAATGAATATAAATATGTGCACCTGTAAGGGTTGGGGTATATTAATATATAATAGCATGATGAGTATGTGTTGTAAGGTAACAGCACCTGTAAGGGTTGGGGTATCTCTGCCAGAAGGCCAGAAACACTTGGTCCCAAGAGCTCTTCAGACAGCCTGTACAGCTGAAATACTTCACCATTGTTCCCACTCAACCTGCTAAAACAAAAGACAAAAACAGCTAATAGTTGAGATCTACACGACAGGCATGGGCAACTCTTAAAGGGATAGTTCACTTTGAAATTCATTTTTGGTATGTTTTGTCTTCCCTCAAGGGCATCCAAGATGTAGGTGTCTTTGTTTCCACAGTATTGTCAATTTTGATATTTTTAGGTCAAACCGTTCTGCACTTCCAGCGCTTGCGCAGACCGAAGCGCCCGCGACCTCAGTGACTGTGGTTACACGTGGTAAAAACTATATAAATACTGTTCGTTTTCTCACACAAACCGCTCGTTTCATGTCTAATGCCATCAATTACATTCACCAGTCATTAAATCATGTTTAATCTGGACTTCTCTGTGCATGCTCTTTGAGGTGGTGACCATAGACCTCCATTATATGACTGACAGACAAGAACGGTTTGACCTAAAAATATACAAATTTAAAATACTGTGGAAACAAAGACACCGACATCTTGGATGCCCTTGAGGTAAGCTAAAACATATCAAAAATTAATTTCGAAGTGAACTATCCCTTTAACTCTGGTGTATGAGTGCGTGTGTATGACTCAAAGCTGCACACCTACACATGTCAGATGATTGACAGCTGGAGAACTCTCTCTTAGCAAGCAGATCACTAATAATCTCCTCAAAAGGTGAGCAGAAACCAGTTCGGGGGGTTAAGAAGAACTAGATAAGGCTTTCCCAGAACTGTAGACAGCTGACTAGATTTAACTCAATGAATCCGAGTATATGGGATTAACGTTAACGTTATATGGGATAACTTATATTAGGAAAACAGAGATCAGAGTTTAGAGACGATAAACCCACACAGCCATAGAAATACACACTTAAATGGACACATTGACGGCCATGAAAATCCATTAATAGACCCTTTACATTAGGAGTATTAGTCAGTAATGTAAGAGTTGATATGATCTGTGAAGCGGATGCTAGCTGAGCTCGCGGCTAACGCATGTTCAACTGTCTCTCTCTCTTCTGAATGACGATCTGTTTGTGCAACAAACACCAATGAAATTAATGTGAATGAGCACTTACCAGAGTAAACAGACTGTGTCGTTGTACGAGGTGATTTCTCTATTCCTACATTGCACAATCATTCGTGTGCCTCGTCTACACACACGACTACGTGACAGACGAGAGGAAGGTCATGGTCAGTTAGTGACGACACTTCCGGAAGACCACCACAACCCTTAAATTATTAACCCTAAAATATTACGTTTTGAAATTTTTAAATGTTTTTAAACATCATCAATTCCATATGAACAAAACAAAATCATAGGTTTAAATTAGAAATGTCTTTAAAATATTCACACGTGTGATCTGAATGGGAATTGAGCGATTGTGTTGGTCTATTGTGTTTGATAATGTGTAATATACACCCATATGCAAACCCTAATACAGTTAATTGACTGAATATTCTCTTATAAGCAACTTTATCTCTCCCATTAAATGGCACCGATGTTTTCCATGCACAAGTACATCATTATTTTATAGAGAAATTCACCAAAAGTTATTTTTTTCATGTACCGAAGGTTGTAGTGTTAGATTTATTTTAATTACTATTATTCACACAATTTGATTTATGTTCAACTCATTTGCCAGAGTAATATGATGTTTTACTGGCGCTGATATAAAACATAGGCTATTGTTTATTGATTAAAAACACTAATACGATTTTAGCATGGCTTCTCATTTTCAGTAAAAAAAAAAGAAAAGAAATGGCCAATAAAAAAAATTACCATTTAAGCTGTTTGGGGTCAAAATGACCCCAACTGAAAATGAATGGGAAAATGAAAAAAAATGACTTTTTTTACAACTGCTGCTGCCTCTTGTTTTAAAGTCGGATCTGCTTCATGTTTTAGTAACAGTTTCTTGTTGAATCCGGTGTTGAACTCGTCGAGATTCTGGAAGCTGTCTTCCGTAAAATGCGCAGCACAGAGAGCTAGATTACGATCGTCATTTTCAGGAACATAATCAAACATAAATTGTATCCATTGTTGACGAAGTACAGCGTCTGTGGGAAGCTCGAATACAGAAGACCGGACTGCTGGATGAACACACTCGACGAGCCTCAGAAATATAGGCATGCCATTTTCTGCATATTCCGGAGGGAGTGGTTGAGGTTGATGTAAATGTGTGGGTTAGTGACGTACCATAACCCAGCTGCAGTCCCAATCGAATCGTTTTTGTAGGCAATTATACTTCCTGATTTATAAAAGACGATCACTGCGTCCCAATTCGCTTACTTATACTACGCCCTAAAAGTATGTACTCTTTTTGTGAGGAAAAAGTACATACTTTTGAGTGTAGAGTAGGCAAGCTTTGGGACGTACACGTCATCTTTAACGGACAGCTCTGTCGCGTGCTGCGTGCATCCTGTCACCGTAAACTGCCCTGTCAATCATCTTGTCACAGTTAAAATCCTCCATTCTATATCTAATTTTATTTCCAACCGTTTCGGAGAGCACATCCATCTGCCAGTTGTGGGTCTTTCATGCTCTCCTCGTGTTTGCAATTTGAATATAAATGCATTTAAAACGTAATGGCTAAACGTGTCTTTACAAAAGTTCACAATGCTGCTGCAAATGCAATATAATGTGGACAACATTTAATAAATTCATTTTCGTCAGGTTAGATACTGATAATTAATTACTCAAAGCTCTTTATCTAAACCTCTCTACTACACAACCGCGGGGACTCGCGCGTCCTCCGTATCGACTACGTGTCTGTAGTTTTTTAACACTTTTTACTCGTGTTTGTAGTTCTAACCGAATCCTCGTCCAACGCGCAATGGTTTGTGGGCAATATCAGCCGTTAGAGTGTGCATCGATCTACACCATCCGGGTATCTTTGAAACACTCATTTCAACTGTATTTTTTTACAGTCTATGATTTCAACATACTACGATTTGGGACGTACTAATTCTATTTTCGAATACTATTTAGGACGGATAGTATGCGAATTGGGACGCAGGGTATCTCTGCTTACACTGAACTTTCAGCGCTGCAACTTTGCAGATACTGTTCATGCACCAAGAGCAACATTACACACTATTTAACATGAAAAAAGTGAAATCGCACTCAACCCTCCCTTTAAGTGATATCTCCTTTTACTGTATAATACAGCCCTTTTAGTCATTTTCTGCAGATGCGTGTGAACAGGGATTGTTTTGACAAAGTTGTCGTCTGTTTTTAGTACAGGCTACATGATTTAAACACTTTTTAACAGGACAGAACCCTGACACAAGTTCTTTCGAGATGGAAATATCATTTATTATTTGTAAAACTATAAAGCAAGCCGCATTTTTCATTCGCTTCAGACCTGTACGAAATGAATAGCTATAGCCTACTGCGGTGTTTTCATTTCTCTTACCGCATTATCCAGTTTCGGATCCTCTGTCAAGGACAATAAATGGGTTTCACTACTTATCTCGTTCAACTAGCGGTTTATTCCCTTGTTTAAAAACAAACAACCTAACTGTGTGCTTTAATAACTTTTTTAAAGGCATATCATTCGTACCAGCGAAGATTTTATGCTGGTAAAATAATAAATCAATAGCTAAACTGTAATTGCTTTGGAAATGGAATTCTATATTAAACAATACAAAGATAGGAAAAGCTACCATATGCACACTAGCTTTGTTTATTAAATTGTAACTATTTAGTATTTGGTTATGTTCCGCTTCTGTCCAACAGAGGGCAGAACCTGATCAGATTAGATCCAAACCTGACAGGAAAACAACAGCCTTAGTTTATTGCCGTGGTCAAAAAATAAAAATATATAGAGATGTACACAGTAATATACAGGCCCCCATTTGGACACAGGATTTGCTACTTTTAGAGCAAAATTATTCAGGAAATAGCCGACAATTCACTCTCCTGATGAAGTCATTTTCGTAAATTGCCAGATTTCAAAATAACCACCCAATCATGTTTGTGGCCCATAGACATCGGTGTGATGAACACACTCTTGTTCCTCTGTGTGCAGCTCTAGAGGTTTGTGTCGCAGATGCTTCTTTCCCTTTGTGCCCCGTGTGCAATAACACACAGAATAAAACAGCATGAAAACTCGGAGTTGTGTACAGCAGATGAATAATACAGCAGCTGCAGTGTGGACATTATTGCATTGTTTTCATAATTCAGCCAAATGTTGCTGTGAAGCAGACCTTTTCTCTTATGTCTTGTGTTGACAAGGCCTTTTTCTCCTGCTAAAATAGATTAGTAGATTCAATAAGGCACCAGACAGATAAAAACAATATGCAAATGTTGCTGTAGTTTTATTTAGCTTTCATCCAGTCTGCCTGCCTCCAGTGCATTCGGTTCTCTCACAGATCAGATTAAATAAGCAATACTTAAAATAATTTCATATCTCACTGACTCCACAGATACATTTGCCAGCGAAGCAAGATTACATTAGCGATTTGCACATCATGACCTTCACAGCTTACAGTGTAAATACAGTAGCCTAAAGCAATTTATTTACATGAAGTTTATGCAAACTGACACAAAACACATGCAATCAAATTCATCCAGGTCAAACAATTTAACTCATCAGCAAACTGTTAATATAAGTGAATAACAAAGACATTCATTAGTTTAATGTTCACTCATTGGTTGCATGTCGATGCTTGTATACTTTCAAAGACTTTGTTCAAATCTTGCTATGTGTGTGTGTGACCCTGAATCACATCACAAAACATCGTATGGGTCAAAATTATAAATTTTTCTTTTATGCCAAAAATCATTAGGATATTAAGTAAAAATCATGTTCCATTAAGATATTTTGTAAATTTCCTACCGAACATACAGTAAATGCACAACATTAAAGGCGATTTCTCAATGTTTCGATTTTTTTGCACCCTCAGATTCCAGATTTTCACATAGATATCCCGGCCAAATATTGTCCTAACAAACGACATCAATGGAAAGCTTATTTATTCAGATTTCTGGTGATGTATAAATCTCAATGTCATGGTTTTGTGGTCCAGGGTCACACACTGTATGAAAATTTGCATTATACAACAAAGCACATTGTGTAGAGACTGTGTCCCACAATGCAATGGGTGGATAACCATTTGTAACCATGGGATCAGGTTTGGGCTGGTTCGCTTTCTACAAAGAAATGACAGCGGTTCAATATTTGTTGTGTTTTCTGACGACAGGAAGTCCAAATATATCATGAATACACTATTTCTCTTGAAGCATGAAATGGACTTCAGGTAACAGCTCAAAATAGTCACTAGTGAAGGGTTTGGGATTGTGTGTGCTCTTGTAGTGCCATCATCCAATCAGAGCTGTGATGATGTCGTCTCATATGGCCCACAGTGATTAGTCACATGACTAATGTTTCAGTCGATTGTGCTGTGGCGCCATAAACAGAGATGGTGGATTTCAAGATCTCCAGGTGTTGTATTGATCCTGATCAGTCACATGACAGTTACAGCTCGTGTGATTGGCCACGGCTGACTCCAGACTTAATGAGTGAGAGTTTTGCACAAGATGATGTCATGAGGCAATAACACAGCATGTTCGTCGTTGTGTAAAGGCAGCGTAGGGAACAACGAGGCTCAAGGCTTTCTCAGATCTTCACCACAACCACTTCAAAGTTTGTACCATTTTCTATTTAGTTTCGTAAATAAAATAAATAAATCATTAAATTAAAAAATACAGAAAAAAACATTATTTAAAATAAATGCAAAGATTCTGAAAGCTTTTTACGCTGCTTGATGGAGAATACAATATTGCTTCATGGTATAACAATACATTACATTTTATTATATGAAATGAATAGTGTCATATTTTTTAAATCTGATGGTTTGATTGCAAATATGGTGACGTTTTCAAAGGTGTATACCCAACTTCAGAAATTATATTATTAATAAATGACCATCTGAATCTAACCATGTCATGACAAATGGAAAAATCAGCCAGCTATTTATATTCTTCAGTTGAAAAACTGTTACTGGAAAATCAATAATAAGATAATAAGTGTGCTATTAGTATAGGCCTACTTCTCTTAAAGTCCCCCTGTGGTGAAAATCCAGCTTTTAATGTTGTTTATGTGTCTAATACGCTTTAAAGGAGTAGTTCACTTTAAAAAAACTTTTGCCGACTCACCCCCATATCATCCAAGATGTCCATATCTTTCTTTCTTCAGTCGAAAAGAAATTAAGGTTTTTGATGAAAACATTCCAGGATTTTCTCCATATAATGGACTTCAATGGGAACCAAACGGTTCAAGGACCAAAAGACAGTTTCAGTGCAAACTGTTCAAAGGGCTTTAAACGACTCCAGACGATGAATAAGGGTCTTATCAAGCGAAACGATCACTCATTTAATAAATAAATAACAAAGTTTAAGTTTTATAAGCTCAAATGCTCGCCTTGCTCTGTTCTGTGATGCGCGTTTGTGACTCTCCTGTTTGAACTCGTTCATCAAAATGAACAAATCTTTTCTCAAGTCAAGAACCAAATGACTCAGAAAAAGATTTGTTCATTTTGATGAACAAATTCGAACAGGAGAGTCACACCAAACAGAGCAAGGCGAGCATTTGAGCTTATAAAACTTAAACTTTTGTATTTATTTATTGAATGAGCGATCGTTTCACTTGTACTGAAAGTTTTGGACCTTGAACCGTTTGGTTCCCATTGAAGTCCATTATATGGAGAAAAATCCTGGAATGTTTTAATCAAAAACTTTAATTTCTTTTCGACTGAAGAAAGAAAGACATGGACATCTTGGATGACACGGGGGTGAGGAAATTATCAGCAAAAGTTTTTCATGAGTGAAAACCATGAAGTTCATAGCATTGCTGAGTATTTCCTCCTTAAAACTGCAGTGAACCAAAGACAGTCTCAAAAACACGCTTTGAAATCGCTGGTGTTTCGACGTTACAAACCACCTAGAAACCAATCAGATCAACGTGTGATCGACAACCAGTGGAGTAAGTGAGTGAGTGGAGGCGGGGCTCATTTGCATATTCATAGTACCGCGAATACTAAATGAGGCAAGGGTGTCGATTTACATTCAAGGTATTTGAAAACATGAAGAAATTATGAGTTTTAAGGGATAAAATGGTTGACCACAGAGGGACTTTAAAGAAAACTTACAAGTATAAAACTAAAAAACTAGAGTTTACTGAGAGTATACTTCAAAGTGCACTTTCTTAAACTAACAAGTATACTTTTATAAACTAAAAAGTTGGTCAATTTATTCCCAAGTTCTACATAAGTACATTGATATCATTATACTTTCAACATAAGTATATTTAAAATACTTGAACCTTACATACCCAGATAGCAAACTGACATTGAATCAACATGGAAACGACGTCTCTCATGACATTGAAACAACGTTGATTTGCTCATCGAATTAACGTTGAACCAACGTCAGACGCGGCATTCTTCAAAGCTAAATGAAAATCGAAAATTGGTTTGCTTTCATAACGTTGAAACAACGCGTTGATTTCAAGTTGATTTTCCGTTAGTTTTGAAAGAATGACGCATCTGACGTTGGTTCAACGTTAATTCGATGAGCAAAACAATGTCAGATCAACGTTGTTTCAATGTCATATTTCCACGTTGATTCAATGTCAGTTTGCTATCTGGGTAAGCATACTTAATAAATGTATCTTCAAGTATACTTATTTTGCATAAATTTCCACATGCAAACTGAACCGTAGATGTTTAGGAAAGTGCAGCGGTGAGTTTTTATGCCAATCTAGTGGATTACCGGAGATTAAAATCAAATGTGCCTTTATATGTCCAGTATGTACCGTAATACTCTTGTGCAGACGATCAGACCGCAGCCCCGGGCTGGCCCTCAGGGGCCCCGTTCACTATCATCCCTCTCAGCGAGCGAGTCCTGAAGGAGCCCTCGGGGTAGATGGAGTCGGGCTTGTGTTCGCAGCGGAAGAACATGAGGAAGCCGTTCCTGTAGTTCTGGTTCATCCAGCCGTAGAGCAGCGGGTTGACGAAGGTGGAGCACATCGCCACGATGTGAAACAGGGTGTAAATGAGTTTGTACTCTTTGAACTTGAGAATCAAGTCCAGATCGCTGGCCAGCTGAAACACGTGGAAGGGAAGCCAGCAAACGGCGAAGACCACCACCACTAGCGCTAGCATCTTGGTGGTCTTCCTCCGGCGCACGAGGCCGTCGCTGCGGCTGGACGGGCTAACGTGGTTCTTCAGCTTCATCCAGATGCACACGTAAGCGTAGCTGATGACCGCTAAAGGGACCACGTACTGCAAGAGGAGCATGGAGACGCTGTAGACGACGTTGGTGCCGCTAGGCCACTTCTCGGAGCAAACCGCGATGCGTAAATCAATGTATGGGATTTCCTCGTAGCGATACTCCCGGAAAATCGCTAGCGGGCCGGCTAGCACAGCGGCGAGCGTCCAGGTCAGGCCGATGATGATGAAGCTAGTGCAGCGATTGAGGCGCTGGCCGAGGTGGAAGACGATACAGCGGTAGCGCTCGATGGCGATTACCGTTAGCGTGAGAACGGACACGTGGACGCTGAGAGCCTGGCCGTACGGCACCATGTGACACATCACCGCGCCGAATTTCCATTCGTCCAGCAACGTGTACACCAGCGTGAACGGCAAGCACACCGAGTCCACCATCAGATCCGCCAAGGCCAGATTGGCGATGAAGTAGTTGGTGACGGTGCGCATGTTTCGGTACAGGACGATCATGTAAATGACGAGGCTGTTTCCCACAAGACCTAGCAGGATTATGAGCGAATATGCGAAGATTAGCGAGATCTGAACGCCCAGGTGTTTGGTGATGTCGTCCACAAACGCTGGTCTGTAAGTGTTGATGCTGCTGGCGTTTCCCACATCTCCCTCGTGGAGCGTGTCCTCCGTTGCATTGGCGTGATCTGATTGGCCCATTCTGACCTGGATTTACAACGCAAACCTGTCAGAAAGAAGACAAAATGTTCAATTCCGTTTCCAAAATGGCTGCCAATACATAATATGTGACGCGAACGCGTTTCAGACATCCACTGACCTGAATATACCTCTTCTACGAAGAGCATGTTTTAAACCCTTGTGCGCCATCAGTTAAAAAAAGTTGGACTAAAAAGTAAAACCAATAAAAAGTTATGAAACTCAGTTACTCTAAAACTGTGAGAAAATCAAAGCCATAAATCTAAACGAGTCGTGGTCCAAATTTGAGGTTGATATCACAAAAAATGAGCTTTCAGAGAGAGTGTGTTTGGGTGCAGTAACACATCTGTCCCTTTAGATGGCGCTAAACTCACTGGGACACAGCGGTTGAGTTATTTTCCAGTAGAGTTTTTCTCCCTGAATATTACAAGCACACACACACACACACACACACTCGATTATAACTGCATAATTTATCAAATCAGATCTATAATATGCAGAAGCAGAAAACAGGAATAAAGTGTGTTTTTCTCTACAGGCCAAATCTGCGAAAATGGCTCTATCTGGAGAAAACAAAACATAGTAGAATTTTTTTTAAACGGCCCTGGGATTGAAAATTGCAGTCTAAATGGGTTTCAATGGGGAGATTTTTGTCCTGAAGGTCCTGAGAGGAACTATTGTGCGTTACTGGTGTAAAATAGGTTTATTAAAGGAAATGGGGGTGAAATAGTAAAATTCCAATAAAAATACACACCTGTGCCAAACTGTGTGCAGATGGCATTAATAACACAGGAAAAATGGTCAAAAAGACAAAACTGAAAAAGTGAGTAAATTAAAGTCTGAATTAAAGTAGTAATTAAATTACAATAATGTTTACAACTTGCCAGAGGCCATTTGCACTAGTCACTATTTGCTCATCTGTGTATCAGTACATTATAAAACGTACATTAAACACACCATTCCGAATTTCCTATTAAATTCACCGAAATCAAAATGGACAATAGTTGCTTTTTAATTTCTTATAAATGATTTATCAGTGCATATCATTATAGTTTTAAAGTCCCCGTGAAATCAAAATTGAACCTATTTACTTTGTTAGCGCATATTACTAGTCTTGTGGTGAACAATTAATCCGTGCAAGTGAATATATTAAAAAAATGTTTTACCTTAGTAATCTTTAATCAAAATCTGAAAAGTTACTTCCGGTCTGGAACGGTTTCTTTTTCTGATGACGTAGGTTTCACAGTTTGGGTGTTCAATATTCCGTTTCACTTGGAAATACGTCACAGCACTGGAGAAAAATCGTTTGCAACTTCCGGTTCACGGGGACTTTAAATATATCATATGTGCCTCGTAATCTTGAATCGAAGTAACTTTCAACGTCTCTTCTCTGATGACGGGGGCGGGGCTATAACCTGTCACTCACATGAGATCAGCCAATAGCAAACCACAACCGTTTAATCAATTCCACAGACACAATCAAGCCCCGCCCACATGCGTTCTTGTTCCTGAAGCGTTTCACTCGATATGCGACACGATAGAGGAGAAAAGACCAGCGCAACTTCCCTTACATGACTTTAGGACACGTCAGGCATGTACTTTAGTGTTTTCTGTATGCCACAACACTGATCCTGTTATCAGACAAGTTTCTTTTGTAATTTCGTCTTAAAGTCCCCGTGAACCGGAAGTTGCAAAAGATTTTTCTCCAGTGCTGTGACGTATTTCCAAGTGAAACGGAATATTGAACAGAGGGCAGGGTTTTACTCTAGCGCTCCTCCTCTCCATCTCTCGCTCATAGCAAACTAACGGTTTGAGGGGAGTGGTTAAGCGTTTCCCCACCCAAACTGTGAAACCTACGTCATCAGAAAAAGAAACCGTTCCAGACCGGAAGTAACTTTTCAGATTTTGATGAAAGATTACTAAGGTAAAACATTTTTTTAATATATATTCACTTGCACGGATTAATTGTTCACCACAAGACTAGTAATATGCGCTAACAAAGTAAATAGGTTCAATTTTGATTTAATTGGGTGTTTAATGGTGGACAGACTTAGTCTAGCTTTTGCCAAAACTAAGCAAACAGCCTGAAGGTGAATTTTATGTATAAAAGGTGATTTTTACTCAATATATGATCAGTATTTTTAACCATTTAAAACCTAGAACTACTTTCGGCACCACATTTGTGTTTGTACTTGCTCTAAATGATACTCTGATATTACTAGTTCATAACATGATGAGTTTCAGAAAAATGAGAAAAAAAGACATTATGTTCACGAGTCTGTTGGAGGCACAGTATGTGGACTTTATTTTGAGAACATATGAAATGGAGGGGAAAACAGTTCACACTTCACTGCTCAATTTCAATTATAAATGCACGTTAGAGATCTGATCTCAGCATGGAGGATTTAGATGACATCTGAACATGTCTTTTCTCTTTGCGTGCTCTGAATGAGACATGCACACCTGATGAAATATATAGTCATGATATATCATTACAACACCGCAAGCCACATAACCGAGAGTTAGATAATGACATCATTAGACTGAGAAATGGCAGCTGAGATATTGGCGTTTCGCACAGTTTACACAAACACACCCATCTTTGATGTTTTTGTATCATGTTCAATTAAAGCTAGACGACTGTCATTGCCATGCTACCGAAATATTAAACTATATTTAATTACAAAAAGGTTAACGAGGCCCTTTTCAGCTCTCGAGAGATGGATAGAGCTTCATTAAAACCCAATTTACAGTCAGCTCAAAGCAAGACGATGCCGAGCGTTTGGAGTGATTGGAGCACATTTAGAAGTGCCTATATTGTCATTTAAGCTGATTATATGATTCGAACGGTATGGACAGCTATTTGCTCAAGGGGAAATGAAAATTGCCTATAAAGACCTTGACATCTTGGGTCATTTAGAGACTGAAAACAGAAACACTGCCCTAATGCGGTCTTCCCTACACGAGAGATGACACCGGCTGTACAGGACACTCCATCTTTCCAGGGTGCATTGAATTAAAAGAAGGAAACTAGGTTGTAACACTGTTTTTAGCTGATGGGTATTTCTATTATTCCTTATAAAAAAAGTATTGCCTCCATTTGTTACTGAGCTTTAGCCACGAGATGTGAAGGTGTGTACGAAAGCGTTCTGGCCATGAACATGATATAACCATTTTGGTACCGGGTTTTAATCCTTTAAAGTCAACACGAAAAGTAGCCTGGATGCCAGCCCAAACTCCGCCCACAACATTTTTGGTCGGGAAGTTCGGTCTGGACTCGATCCATTGAGGAGTAATTATGATCAGGCAAAAAAACGTTCGGGCCAATCAAATTGCCAGGGCGGGCTTTATACGATGATGGACAGATGATCTGCAGGGACGTAACCATCACGTTATCAAAGTGCGCTTAACTGGTTTCCCTCCGAGATGACTGCAGCTCGAGAATTGAGATGTATAGATTCTGCCGTCGCGTCTGTTGTAAAATAAATCGACAGCGCATTCATTTTAACGTAACTTCGTTAAGAAGATGGGACGTAATGAAAAGCCTGTGGTCGTTGTGGTTTCTTCTTTGGTGGCACTCATGGAGGAGTAAGTAAAAGAAGCAACACTCGTTATTTAACTTGTAAAATAAGTAAGTTCTGTAGTTGAAAACTGCGCTATGCAAAGGAGTTGACTTACTGCGTTGCTCTGATTGGTTGTAGGTTTACCGACCATCCAATTGAGTGCAGAGGGTTTTTTTTTCCTGGTTCGGTTAAGACACGCCTCATAATCAAAGCCCTACGGAGCAGTTTCAGACGCATATTCTCTCTTGAATATGAGTATGACGAAGTCAGGCTACATGAAAAGGCTTTCACATTTTACTTTTCTTCCCAATATGAACAGTATTTACCAAAATATCAATTGGAAAAGAAGTGGATGATATATATCTGAACTGAAACAACTGCTAATATAATATTTTATAGCATATTAGCAGTTATATGCTAATGATAACTACTAATATAACGTTTTATAGCATATTAGCGGTAATATGCTAATGAAAACTGCTAATATAACGTTTTAGTGCATACTAGCAGTTATGTGCTAATGACAACTGCTAATATAATATAGCGTTTTACAGCATATTAGCAGCTATATGCTAATAACAACTGCTAATAGTGTTGTATACTATATTAGCAGTTATATGCTAACTGCTAATATAGTGTTTTATAACATATTAGCAGTTATGTGCTAATGACAACTGCTAATATAGTATTTTATAGCACATTAACAGTTATATGCTAATGATAACTGCTAATATAATATAACGTTTTATAGCATATTAGCAGTTATGTGCTAATGACAACAACTGCTAATATAGTGTTTTATAGCATATTAGCAGTTATGCTAATGACAACTGCTAATAGTGTTTTATAGTATATTAGCAGTTATATGCTAATGATCAGTGTTGGGAGTAATGCATTACAAAAGTAATACATCACAGTAACATATTACTTTTGCTGTAACGCAGTAGTGTAAGGCATTACTAATCAATTTTCAGTAATATTTTACTCGTTACATGTTCAGTGAGGCTTGTATTACAGTTGTATTACAGTGTATTGTCTGCTTTTACTTCTTAAAGGCAACAGACTATGTGAAAGTTTTAAAGCAGTCTTTTAGTGCCAGTTCAGAGCGGTCGCGTCTGTAACATTGTTTTTTCCTCATAAATGCGAACACGAAAACTAAAATAAAATGAATATTTTAAGTTCTTTGGAGACTGGAGAGCCAACCCTTCCTCATCCGATTTGCGCAGTGTAATTAACAGAATTACAAAAAATCGATTTTGCCTCCTATTTTTTTGTCACACATGAATGTGTGTCTTTTCCCTAATATTAAAAATAAAACATAGACTGATATTTGTCTAATGTCTGGAGTCCTTTAAGGAAGTAGCCTATATACGTTTCAATACATGAATTTTCTGAGAATTTTTATTTCAAGTTTTGACTGCAAATGTGATGTCCATAATGCTGGACTTCCCCAATTTTAAATAATTTATCCTCAACTAGTTTTGTGGTGTAGGTCTACGTATTTTATAATGTTAACTTCAAATAATACTTATAGCCTAATTTAAAGATAAGGCAGCATTGGATCTGGACGGTAAGGAGAATAACGCTGGAGTTGGAAGAGGCGTGTGTCGCGATTCTGTAGGTTCGTTGATCTGAGTCGTGTGGCGAATCGCGAATTCGGTTTCATATTGCATATCGTTACAGCCCAAAAGTTAAGTTCTACTTAGTTATTTTGGTGAAAGTAACTCAAAAGTAATACATGAGTAATGTAACGCATTACAATTCTGGGACAGTAATATTGTAAGGTAATGAATTACTTTTAAATAACAGTAACAAGTAATACCTAATGTATTACAGTTTGGAAGTAACTTGCACAACACTTCTAATGATAACTGCTAATATAGTTTTATAGCATATTAGCATATGCTAATGATAACTGCTAATATGGAATTTTATAGCATATTAGCAGTTATATGCTAATGATAACTGCTAATATAACGTTTTATAACATATTAGCAGTTATGATAACTGCTAATATTATTTGACTTCTCGTTAAAGGTACAACTATGTAACTTTCAAAAAACAAAATTGTGCACATTTTGTGGAAAAACAAATTGTTTTGATTGTGCTTTGGTTCTGCGTGACTGTGCGGATTAATATGATTATTTCTCATAACTAAAAAGAGAGCGAGAGAGAGATGATCCTCCTGCTCATACATAATTCACTTTTATATCGTTTTTGAAATTTATGTGTCCACAGTGTGTGTCCACAACCAGCCATTGTTGTAAAAACCTGAGCATTTCACAGCAGCATTCAAGTACGAATCTATTCTTATTAAAGCTACTAAAGTTATTCAGTCGAGACCAGCGAGTGATTTTCTGTTTTTCTTTTGTTGTTTGATTCATATTAACGGCATATATAGCAGTAGCTCCTGTATGTTACGCTGCTGTCAATTTAATACACATGCAGTTATTTCTTTCCCTGCTGTTTACATTCACAGACATAACCGAGTGTGTTTGTATGTATTTGACAGTTTAAGCACAATAAGATGAGAAAGAGAGTTTAATACTAGTTTAATACTCCACCTGACATCCAGCTTTCTGTGCGCTGCTTTAGATATCAGAAGTTTAAACTGAAATGGCTTGCAGATAATAAACTTTCATGATGATGAAAGAACTGCCATATCATGAGTGTGAACATGATAGAGGATAATCAAAACCAAACAGATTTTTTAGTTTTTGACAGAGGTCACTTTTGATTTCATGTTGAGGGATATGCCAATTATCGAAAGGACATTGTTAATTTACAGTCTGAGTTTGTCCACAGAGACACATGCTGGAATGCAAACCTGTACCTTTCCTTTTAATGTTCATTTAATCTACGAGAGTCCAATCAGCTGTTTCTAATGGATCAAGACAGGACAAATTGGATTCTTATGACCTCTCTGTATTTGTAATACGGACTCTTTCTTGAAGGCATTGTGTGTTTTAAATCATCTAATGAATATCAAGCATTCTGAGATAAAACCCAATGGCAAACGCTTGAGAATAGCCGCTGGTGTTGTGTTGTTCACTGCTCTAGGGTCAGATGCTCGTGTCCTCAGTGAATCACTTGACTGGCAGCATTATTATGTTCATGCTCCTCCTCCACATCAACACTAACTCATGAAGAGCGCTCTTACTGTGCAGACACTGTCCAGATGATGCAACCATAGAACTCTACATAAAAGGACATTATCTAATGTTATTATCTCTACTAAATAATAATAATACATAGTAATGTATCGGAATGACGTAGCTACTCTGTGGGTTTTGTAAACACAAAACCAGTGTAGTAGTACTCGAGAGCATATTTTAATGGTCTTGGTCTTGTCATGGACTCGTGTCCATTTGGACTCGTACTCGAACATTTTTTTTTTAGGACTCGGAATTATTCCCGAGTCCACTCGAGTTCAATTAAAAATATTTTTCATGATTATTAATGTATGTTAATAAAATATTTCTTTAAATTGATTGACACGCCCAGTGATTGGTGATTTTCTAGTGCGCAACTGCGCATGACAAATTGTAATAAATTACTTTTAACACCACCTACTATGTGGCCTTTTTACCCTAAACTGATCATATTTTTAAACTCTAAGTAAATTCAGTAAAAAAAAATAAATAAATAAAAAAGGATTTCTCTAAGTAAATAAAAGTCAATTAGGTAATCAACCCTCACTGGTCTCGGTCTCGACTCGGACTCGACCGTCTCTGGTCTCGGACTCGACTCTCTATGGACTCGGTCTTGACTCGGACTCGACTCTCTCTGGTCTCGGTGTCGACTCGGACTCGAGTGAGGTGGTCTCGACTACAACACTGCACAAAACACATAAACTCAACAATCAATTATAAACCGAGGCTGAGTAGAATAGGAATTGTCTCGCGTTCGGTTCATGAGTTGGAGTTGAATTGGCCGTATCCCACAGGATGTTGAGTTGGGATGACAGGAAGAGGAATTTACTGAAGTGGAATGCACAGAAATTCAATAATCCCACACACACCCCACAGGAATATCCTTAAATCTTTGGCACAAAACATATAATCACTTCATTCATTTTTAGACTCAATTAATTAGACCAACTGCTCTGAATGTAAATTATAGCCTATACTGATGACAATCCTTCAAATTAATTTTAATTTATTACACATAGCCTAATACGTATGTTTTTTTTTATAGCTATCATTTTACACCTTGTTATTGGTATGATATCTCACGGTTAAAATTAGTACTTTAATTAAAATATTTTTTAAAAATTTTAATTCCATTTTCTGAAATTCAAATTCGAAATGATATTTTGAGTTGTGCGCAATCACCGACACCTGCCGCGTGCCTTAACCTAACTGAAATCCACATTTCTCCATCGTGTTGAACACTACAAAACGCCTTAACCCAGAGATCAGCCCACTCACCTTATGTCTGAGGCATCAGCCCTGTAACAGCGGGGATTGTGCTGATGATAGTTCATACGCGGGGAAGTTCACGCATCTCCTCCGCGCGCGACAGCTTCAGGATCCGCTTCATCCACGCAAACAACCCCGATGCACAACACACTCAATGCATATCCGTGGACGGAGAGAAAACACATGCACTTTCCCTTTTTTAAAGCAAAAGCACCCCGAGATCAGATGTAGCTGGTGAACTTTAGGTGCATGAGTGCTTCTGCATGCGGTGTGTGTGTGTTTGTGTGGGGGAGGAACTGCTCTAGTGGAGGGCTCTGTCCATGCAATGTGACGCTTTTCAATACACGCTCATCAAATCAAATCAGATATGATTGTCAGTCAGTTGCATTGAGGTACATGTATGACAGTTGAATCGGGATGGCATGCATAGCTCTATTTCAGTAATGCATGCCATCAGTCATCCATAGTGAGAATGTGAGATTATAACGTCCTGTTGAAGACCAATTTCATTCTGACACTGTGAATAACTGAAAATGTCAAACTGACATCATGTATTGCAGTAGGATAACTAAGCGGTGGCTGTGATTTGGAATATCACTACACTCTAAAAAATGCTGGGTTGTTTTAACCCAACTTTGGGTCAAATATGGACTAACCCAGCCGTTGGGTTAAATTTTTACATTACATTTTTAACCCAACATTTCGGGTTTGTCCATATTTGACCCAAAATTGGGTTAAAACAACCCAGCATTTTTTAGAGTGTAATAGTCTTTGTTTCACACTGGCCCTAAGTATGTGCTCGTGAGTCAGGGGCTTGTTTCTGACCTGTGTGTGAGGTTAAAAAATACAACGCATTCTCACCCCAAGGCGTCACCTTTGACCATGCTTCAATATTTGACGTTTTAGGCGCCCTTTAGCGTCACTTAATTGACGCGATCCTACGGCGTCATCTAACTGACGCTAAAGGAAAGCGTCAGTTAGAGGACGCGGTTAGGTTTAGGTATGGGGTGGGGGTAGGGTACACGCGATCCTAGGGCGTCATCTAACTGACGCTAAAGGGCGCCTAAAGCGTCAGATATTGAGGCATGTCCAAATGCCAAATGGGGGTGAGAATGGGCTGAAAAATAATACACTATATCTACTCAATAATATTGTGACAATAGATTACAAGAAATATTATTAATTATATTCAACAAATAAGAAGTGGGTTTTTGATAATCAAATTAGTTCCTCAAAAAAAGACATCAAAGATGAATTAGACACCATTTATTTTTTTATTGCTACATTGAAGACACCGGATGATAATGAGCAGAATCAATGAAGAAAAGAGGAACACAAGAACTACAACTGACTTCAGTGACAGTCTTAGATGAAAATACTTTAATTCTCTCGTATTACAAACCGTGCTAACTTTATTTCTGTAATTCGTCTACAGCTCTTTTGGGAAATTAACAGGCTTAGATGTTGATAGTGTTTTGCTAAGGCACGTATCAAAGAGTAAGCAAAGACATTCAGATGATAAACTTTTTAATCATCAATATGGTTTCACTTCATTTTGATGGTCCCTTCTGAACATGCTATATGCTGTAACGTTGCACCTACATGTTAACTAACCCTCATTAGAGTGTTAGTAGAGTATTAGAAGACTGGTAGGGTTAGGGTTAAAATAAGTTGACATGTAGTTCTGTTGAAGAGCATCATAATAAAGTGTTAGCAGATATTAAGCAGAGTCTACCAATACTCTAATGAGAATTAGTTGACGAGTAAAGTGTTACCTTTGATATTAGTAGTTCCCTTTCAAGGGAACTCGCGCTGCGTCGATGATGCTTTGGGAACGCCCCTGCGTGATTGTGTCCAATGGAGAGAGTGAGCGTCACGGGCGGGTGACATCATGTCCAGGAAAGGATAAAGGCACATCCGGTCTGACCACAGTAGCAATATTATGTCGAAAGAGAATTATAAGTTGTGTGCTTCTCCCTGCCCGCGCTATTTCAGACGTGGGGATACACATGATTGTGTGTCATGTGTTTGGGAGCGGAGCGTGCTATGTCAGCATTTGAGGGGTTTTGTGCATCTAATTTAGTGGGTTTATAATTAAGAGTATAATTAAGCATTTACGGTGGTTTTACAGTGTTACAGGCATCTCAGGCTGATCTGCTGGGGGATTTGGAAGAGTGAGGGAGTAGGACTCGACGAACTTCGATAACTGCGTCAGGCCACAGATTTGTCTCTCAGGGCCACCAAGGGGACATCAGACCCAGCAGCCCCAGCCGTCCAGCTCCTCATCCTGAGCACAGCAAAGAGAGAGTGTCGCATCCCGTGCTCCTCCTCTAAAGTCATGGGGCAGGGCCGACACTTTCAGCTGAAGTCTTTGAAGCAGAAGATCTTCAAGCTATGAAGGCTTCGGCTCAGAAGAGGTCCAAACCGGGTTGGAGTGGTGTGCCCGTTCCATCTCTGTGCCCTCAGGCAGGCGATCTGCCAACGGTCTCCAACGAGCACACGGCTCAGTGTCAAGTCAACACTGCGTCAAACTCACGCCCTCTGAGGGGGTTTAAAACAGTCAGTTCGATTGGTTCCTGCCATATGCTTCAGGCCACCGATGTGGCTGTTCCAGTTAGGCCAGAGGCCAGTCCCGAAAGCCTGGTACCCTTATGGCGCTTTTCCACTGCATGGTTCGGTACGGTTCGGTACGGCACGCTATGATGCTTTTCCACTGCATTGTACGGTACGGTTCGGTACGGTTCGGTATGGCACTCTATGATGCTTTTCCACTGCATTGTACGGTACGGTCCGGTACGGTTCGGTATGGCACTCTATGACGCTTTTCCACTGCATTGTACGGTACGGTTCGGTACGGTTCGGTATGGCACTCTATGACGCTTTTCCACTGCATTGTATGGTATGGTACGGTCGGCTCGGCTCACTTATGGCACTTTTCCACTGCATTGTACCGTACGGTACGGTTCGGTACGGTTTGGTACGGCACACTATGACGCTTTTCCACTGCATTGTACGGTACGGTACGGTTCGGTACGGTTCGGTATGGCACTCTATGACGCTTTTCCACTGCATTGTACGGTACGGTACGGTTCGGTACGGCACACTATGACGCTTTTCTACTGCATTGTATGGTACGGTTCGGTACGGTTCGGCACACTATGACGCTTTTCCACTGCATTGTATGGTATGGTACGGTCGGCTCGGCTCACTTATGACGCTTTTCCACTGCATTGTACCGTACGGTACGGTTCGGTACGGTTCGGTACGGTTCGGTACGGCACTCTATGACGCTTTTCCACTGCATTGTATGGTATGGTACGGTCGGCTCGGCTCACTTATGGCGCTTTTCCACTGCATTGTACCGTACGGTACGGTTCGGTACGGTTCGGTACGGTTCGGTACGGCACGCTATGGCGCTTTTCCACTGCATTGTACCGTACGGTACGGTTCGGTACGGTTCGGTACGGTTCGGTACGGCACGCTATGGCGCTTTTCCACTGCATTGTACCGTACGGTACGGTTCGGTACGGTTCGGTACGGTTCGGTACGGTTCGGTACGGCACTCTATGACGCTTTTCCACTGCATTGTATGGTATGGTACGGTCGGCTCGGCTCACTTATGGCGCTTTTCCACTGCATTGTACCGTACGGTACGGTTCGGTACGGTTCGGCACTCTATGACGCTTTTCCACTGCATTGTATGGTACGGTTCGGTACGGTTCGGCACACTATGACGCTTTTCCACTGCATTGTATGGTATGGTACGGTCGGCTCGGCTCACTTATGACGCTTTTCCACTGCATTGTACCGTACGGTACGGTTCGGTACGGTTCGGTACGGTTCGGTACGGTTCGGTACGGCACGCTATGGCGCTTTTCCACTGCATTGTACCGTACGGTACGGTTCGGTACGGTTCGGTACGGTTCGGTACGGTTCGGTACGGCACTCTATGACGCTTTTCCACTGCATTGTATGGTATGGTACGGTCGGCTCGGCTCACTTATGGCGCTTTTCCACTGCATTGTACCGTACGGTACGGTTCGGTACGGTTCGGCACTCTATGACGCTTTTCCACTGCATTGTATGGTACGGTACGGTCGGCTCGGCTCACTTATGACGCTTTTCCACTGCATTGTACCGTACGGTACGGTTCGGCACTCTATGACGCTTTTCCACTGCATTGTATGGTATGGTACGGTCGGCTCGGCTCACTTATGACGCTTTTCCACTGCATTGTACCGTACGGTACGGTTCGGCACTCTATGACGCTTTTCCACTGCATTGTATGGTATGGTACGGTCGGCTCGGCTCACTTATGACGCTTTTCCACTGCATTGTACCGTACGGTACGGTTCGGTACGGTTCGGTACGGTTCGGTACGGCACGCTATGGCGCTTTTCCACTGCATTGTATGGTATGGTACGGTCGGCTCGGCTCACTTATGACGCTTTTCCACTGCATTGTACCGTACGGTACGGTTCGGTACGGTTCGGTACGGTTCGGTACGGTTCGGTACGGCACGCTATGGCGCTTTTCCACTGCATTGTACCGTACGGTACGGTTCGGTACGGTTCGGTACGGTTCGGTACGGTTCGGTACGGCACTCTATGACGCTTTTCCACTGCATTGTATGGTATGGTACGGTCGGCTCGGCTCACTTATGGCGCTTTTCCACTGCATTGTACCGTACGGTACGGTTCGGTACGGTTCGGCACTCTATGACGCTTTTCCACTGCATTGTATGGTACGGTACGGTCGGCTCGGCTCACTTATGACGCTTTTCCACTGCATTGTACCGTACGGTACGGTTCGGCACTCTATGACGCTTTTCCACTGCATTGTATGGTATGGTACGGTCGGCTCGGCTCACTTATGACGCTTTTCCACTGCATTGTACCGTACGGTACGGTTCGGTACGGTTCGGTACGGTTCGGTACGGTTCGGTACGGTTCGGTACGGCACGCTATGGCGCTTTTCCACTGCATTGTATGGTATGGTACGGTCGGCTCGGCTCACTTATGACGCTTTTCCACTGCATTGTACCGTACGGTACGGTTCGGTACGGTTCGGTACGGTTCGGTACGGTTCGGTACGGCACGCTATGGCGCTTTTCCACTGCATTGTACCGTACAGTACGGTTCGGTCTGCTCGGCTCACTTATGGCGCTTTTCCACTGCATTGTACGGTACGGTTTGGTACGGCTCGGCTCACTTGTGTGATAGCCTTTGGCCTGCTGTATATGAGACCTTTGCAGTGGTGATCCCTCTTCGTATGATCAAGATCACGCGGCGGTGTCTCCGTGTTTTGTTTTATGTGGAAGAAACTGGTTTCCTTGTCTTGGTACCAGTGCTACCAGTGGTCCAGTGCTGGGGAGCGGTAATGAAAGGCTGCTCAGCTCAGCATCTCTGGAGGGGTCATCATCTTT
Source organism: Pimephales promelas (assembly GCF_988280905.1). NCBI lineage: Eukaryota > Metazoa > Chordata > Actinopteri > Cypriniformes > Leuciscidae > Pimephales > Pimephales promelas. The sequence goes on from NC_142777.1 coordinate 1,383,554, forward strand.
CCTGGCACAGATGGCGCTGCGTCGCCCACCATACTCCCTGCATCCCTGTCATCGACTTGCTTTTATCCTTTCCTGGTTGTGACGTCATATGTTGATTCTGTATGCAAACTATTAATAACTACTTGATGATTACTGACTGTCTTTGTTTGTGGTTTCCATTGGAACAAATGATGTGCTTTAGCAAAACACTGATACAAAAACCACAAACTCACATAAAAAGCCAAGAGTCAAACTGTCCAACTAAAGGAAACACATTTCCAACAAAACATCAACATCTAAACCTGTTAATTCTCCAAAACAACTGTAGACGAATTACTGAAATAAAGTCAGTCTGGGCTGCGTTTCCCAATAGCATCATAAGTTAATCGTTGAACAATTGCCACCAATGTTCTCTACCATCAAATTAGTACGATGCTTTTGGGAAACACAACTCTGGTTTGTAATAAGAGAGATTTAATGTTTTTTTAAGTTGATTTCATCTAAGGCTGTTTTATAAAAAAATTAAAGAGTTCTTAATTCATCTTTGACGTCTGTCTGTTATATTGATATTTCTGTTTAAATTTAACTTAATATTTTATGTGCTATTTGCGGTTACTCATTTTAAATGGTTGAATTTTAATGAATTAATTTGAATAATTCTAACTTAATGCTTATTTGTTGAATTTAATTAAAAATATTGCTTGTAATCTGTTGCCACGTTTTTATTGAGCAGATTTAATTGATTATGTTTTAATCACACGAGGCACTGCTGAGCCAACACACACACACACACACACACACACACACACACACACACACACACACACACACACACACACACACACACACAGGTGTTACAGCTGCTGACTCAGGAGCGTGTGCGGTTTCAGTATCACGAGGATGTTCATTTATCTCTTTTTAAAATGCATTTGCCTTCCTATTGCATGTAACGTAAACTTTAGCCAGTGACATCAGTGAATGCTTCTAAGGTATATATATATATATATATATATATATTGACACACCTTTTACTTTAATGCATTTTTTTCAGGGTAAATTCTTTTTTTTTAAGTCACAGACCTTTCTAAAACAGAAAAAAAGAGATTTATCCAACACATAAAAATGCCACATCTTGCCCCGACTTGACATTTATGAAAGATACTTGTGAGTATTTTTGTTTTCAATTAAATTCTAATTCAGTCTGTCAATGTGGTTTTACTTATTTGTTTATCCAACAGCTAGGCTATTACAAAAAATATGAAAATATTAACATTTTAATTTGTAGGACAAAATTCAGAAACATGATTCTAGTTTAAGAGGGCTTTGAAATACACAGGCCTATTTTTTTTCTTACTTGGACTTTTGACTCTAAAGTTAGCTGTGTATTTATATACATACAGATCTTGTGACTTGTCCATGTGACTTCACTCCATCTAAAACTCTACAGTGTGATGATAATAGTGTGATTATGTTGTTAGAAAAAAACTAATTTTGGCACTTGGCTATTGCTGTATCTGTTCAAGACATGAGAGAGGTTACAATGAAATGTAGGCTACTACCATAAGTCTACTATAAGCTTATTATCAGTAAGGGAGAGCGGGGTAAGATGAGCCAATGGTTTATCTTGGGTGCACATTTATTGTCATGTGACCTTTAGGAACAACCCTTCATTTCTGCCAGACTGTGACATGGGAGTGGAACCCATTTACTTTAAAAATGTTTTTGGCAAGTCAAAAATAAATTGCTCAACAGATGCAATGGCTGTTACATAAAAGCAAATTTGTCCTGGTCTAAAAATATTTATGATCCATATTGAATGTATAAAACCATGCAAATCATTTAGCTAAATATTAACCTGAACTGGTGAGCTAATTTCGTCCAAAATGGCAAAGTGAGACAAATGCTTCGGGGTAAATCGGGCCAGCATTTTAACAAACCGCACCATAAGGCACTAGTTAAGGTAGGGTAAATCTCTGATGTATAAACTGGTATAATTTCAATTTAATATTACACAACTGGTCTAGTTATTTATTTTATTTTTATATTTTACGTTGAGTTTATTTGACAGGAACAATGTAGGTCTACAATTACACCAAATCATATTATGATTAGAATCAAAAGACACTTTTCACCAGATTTTAATCATATAACTTTCCACCTGCAGTCCCTAATGGCCTTATGCTAACATGTCTGGCATTGCAGAAAACCATGCCAATAACCTTTGACTAAATGTTTATCCCTATCCTGCATGGGTTAAATGGGCTGGGCTTTATGCCCAGCTGCACTACTTCCTGAACTTCAGCCAGCTCCTTGTTTCCTGTCTGCCATTATTGGTCAAATTGATTAATTCAGGTGTGCTTGACCTCAGTAGTCATGGCAACAATAATCAGACACACCTGAATTAATCAATTTGGCCAATAATGGCAGACAGGAAACAAGGAGCTGGCTGAAGTTCAGGAAGTAGTGCAGCTGGGCATAAAGCAATTGAGCCACAGGAACACTTTTTTATAAGAAGCCACATTTCATAGCCCTTTTGTCATAGTCTATGCATTTAAAACGATGAAACATCATGCAAATTCGTAGGCCTACTTCTGCCAAATTTTATCTTGATAAAAAAAAAAGTCTCATATACCCCACTCTGAACCATGAACTACCCTGCTGGGAAAATCCCTGCTGAACTAGGCTGTTTGGCTGGCCTTATAGAACTGGTGCAAGCTGGTCTTCCAGCATGGCCAGCCCAAGACGGTGTGCATCTAGTTTTAACTGGTCTCCCATCAAAGACCAGCCTGGTCAGCTAAAAAGTGTCCAAAACCCCTCTTAAACCAGCTAACCATGCAGCTTGCTGGTTTTATTTATCCGCCCAGCAGGGCTGTGAATAGAAAAAACTGTTTTCAAGATGTGCATGGTTTTGATTTCGTTTCCATCATCATGTGTTTGAACCATTGCTTGTCTGTCTATGGTCTGAATCATAATGAAAGTGAAGCGAAAGCACTTCACACACACAGACACATCTGATCTGATTTCCCAGTCTCTCTGCGGCTTCACGGACAACCAAACCACAGAGGGTAAGTTACTGTTTATTTATGTAACAACAACACATATTTTTCATATCTTCATCTTTATTTTCGTGTAATTGTTGTAACGTTAGTTGGGTTTAGCCATGTAGCTAACTCACAGCAGGCTAATGTTTTGTTTACATCCACACCGAGCGCGGAACAGCAGCTTTAACATCAGGACGTGTTTAATGTCTGTGCATTTTCTTTAATAAAATATACTATATCATATGGTGTAGTTAAAAAGTTTACGTTTAAAGTTTACAGCTGGTATAAGAGGCTATAATTTGCAGTTTGTCGATAAATGCATTAGTTTCGGAAGCACGAACTGTTACAGCATACAGAAATACACAATAAGTTTCTAAACTTATAGTTTCTGCCTAAATATATTTGTTACAGTAACGTTATACACGAATTAACATTAAGTATTTGCTGCGACTGTCGTCAATCATTAACCATGACATGTTTTCAGACGTGTTGTAATGCATGCTTGAGAGTAACTTAGTATATGTGATTTTTAATCTTAAATGATAAATCATCATGTTATTTTATATAGTCCTCATTATATCAGTAGTGAACTACTCGCTTGAAATCGTGATGAACAACAGTTCGCAGTTTTAGAAGTATGTTTTCTCCTGTGTTAGCGCAGGTTTATAACGTAAATGATTTACAAATCTAGTGAATGCCGCAACACTTCGCTATGGAACACAAAGTGCATCAGACTTCTATCCACATTAGGATCCCAAACAAAGATTTCACAATAGCACTGTTCTATATTATGATTTTGGTAACACTTCACAATTAGTTAACAATGCATTATCCAGCATGAACTAACAGTTATTTGTTAATCATTTGTAAATGTCAGTGAATAAAAATCCGGCTGTTCTTTGTTTATTCATGTTAGTTCACCATGCAGTAACTAATGTTAACAAGAAGTAAATTTTGAAATTAAAGTTTTTTTTATTTTTATTAAAGGAGTAGTTCACTTTAAAAAAAAACTTTTGCTGATAATTTCCTCACCCCCGTGTCATCCAAGATGTCCATGTCTTTCTTTCTTCAGTGGAAAAGAAATTAAGGTTTTTGATGAAAACATTCCAGGATTTTCTCCATATAATGGACTTCAATGGGAACCAAACGGTTCAAGGTCCAAAAGACCGTTTCAGTGCAAACTGTTCAAAGGGCTTTAAACGATTCTAGACGATGAATAAGGTTCTTATCAAGCGAAAAAAATCGCTCATTTAATTAAAAAAAAAACAAGTTTTATAAGCTGAAATGCTCGCCTTGCTCTGTTCTGTGATGCGCGTTCGTGACTCTCCTGTTCGAACTCGTTCATCAAAATCAACAAATCTTTTTTCGAGTCAATTTGTTCGTTTCGTTCGTTGCATCAACCAAATGACTCGGAAAAAGATTCGTTCTTTTTGATGAACGAGTTTGAACAAACGAGTTTTAAAACTTAAACTTTGTTATTTATTTATTAAATGAGTGATCGTTTCGCTTGATAAGACCCTTATTCATCGTCTGGAGTCGTTTAAAGCCCTTTGAACAGTTTGCACTGAAACTGTCTTTTGGACCTTAAACCGTTTGGTTCCCATTGAAGTCCATTATATGGAGAAAAATCCTGGAATGTTTTCATCAAAAACCTTCATTTCTTTTCGACTGAAGAAAGAAAGACATGGACATCTTGGATGACATGGGGGCGAGTAAATTATCAGCAAAAGTTTTTTTAAAAGTGAACTACTCCTTTAAGTATTACCATGATTTTGAAATGGTTTGACTACACCATGCAGCCGTGTGAGGTGTGCCAGAAGTGAACGTGAAGCGTCCGGCTGGAGATCTGCGTGCTCTCATGGCGTCCAGCAGGACGAGTCTGCGAGAGGACCTGACGTGTGCCATCTGCTTCGAGCTCTTCCGGGAGCCCGTGATGCTGGGCTGCATGCACCACTTCTGTAGGAGGTGCATCGTGTCGTACTGGCAGAGCCTCAGGGGGCCGGCGTCCTGCCCGCAGTGCCGGCGAGAGTTCCCCAACAGGAGCTTTCAGACCAACTACCTCGTGGCCGGCGTGGTGGAGAAGGTCAGGGCCGGCTCCACGCCTGGATCCATCAAGCATCTGGAGGTGAGTTTCGTCTCTCAGTCGACCCTCAGGGACCCACTTTCACTTTCGCTTTGTCCTAAATCAGGGCAGCATTAGGGGTGTACCGACACACTCATGACACGATTCGACACATATCAAGATACTGAACTCCATGTGATACTCCAAGACAAACGATTTACAAAAAATGCTACATTTGATATTGCAGTGTGTGTGAATGGTCTCATTAATATATAATTTATAGGGCTGGGTATTGAGACAAATTTCACAATTCGATTCAATTTCGATTCACAAGCTTGCAATTCGATTCGATTTCGATTCAATATTGATTATTTTGGAATCGGATATCAGTTACAATAAATGGCAACTTTTCTCAAGGAAATCAAATCTCTTAACTAATGCTGTAAACTATGGGAGTCTAGTTGTAGCCTATAGGCTTCATTAGCCTAATATGAAGGTAATAATGAACTGTTTTGTAGCTATACAAACACTTAAATTACACTTTTATTTAATTTTATAATAAGAAGATTATATGAAATATAAACATTTAAATCATAAAAACTTGCCAGATTTATTCAAATATGCATTAAATATTGAAGAACATTAAGATTATAATGCATATGTAATATGGTGTATATATTTTGCAAAATGCTCCTAGAGTTATTTTTTCTAGCTGACTAATGAGTTTATGTGGGTTTTCTGAGGTAAATATGACGATACATTGATTACAAGCTGTTTAACTGACGTCTTTCCACGGTTGAAACGCTGATTGAGCGAATCAATGTGACATGATCCGGATTTGGATAAGTTGTCCTCTATCTTTAACACACTTTCAGATGCTCGTTCATGTTTATTTGGCGCTGTGACTGGTATTATTAAGCCGGAAGAGAGATCAGCGCTGCTGCTTCTCCAGAGCGATCTCACGCCACAGCGACAAAACACTATTTATGTTTTTGAGTTTCTAAAGAAAATGGACGTAATTTGAAAATTGAGACTTTGTTTCATATCAATAGTAACAAAGGACAAAGATCATTGCGATTTTTTTTGGATGCGCGCAGCCGCGATACAATGATCCATTCATTCAAATGAAACAGGATGACTAATCGATTCTTGAGATTTAAGAATCGATATCGGTTCGTAAAAATGAGAATCGATTAATATTGAGAAATCGATATTTATTACCCAGAAGGAAATTCACAAAATATCCGAATGCAACATGAGTTTTACTGAATATCCTAATGATTTTTGGCATAAAAGAAAAATTGATAATTTTGACCCGTACAGCGTATAGTTGGCTATTGCCGCTGATCCACTGGGTTTATGATCCAGGGTCACATATTTATAAAAAAGAACAGTGAACATTAGTTTACAAGTGCTTTAATCAAAAGAAATGAAGAGCCAGAAAGCTGTATATTAAACTCTGGGCACATTAACACAGAACACAACTCTATATACGATGAATAAACAGGATTTTGATGTAAGATGTAAAATTGATGCTGTAAATTGAACAGGGAACGCCTTTATCAAACACGATCAGGTTATTTAATGTTTAAGATAAAACGCACACATAATCTCCCAGCATCAGCTGGAACATGTGGAGGAACACTAACACTGGGGGATAGAGACAAAAACATGGAAGAAATCAATTCTTGAATGGATTTTAAATTGACAACATTTTATAAAAAGGAATAATCGAAAAATGGTTTTGTTTGCCCAGCCCTAGTCAGGACTCGTGACCGTATTTCCTTTTACATTTCTTGAAAATGCACTTCCACAAAATGTATTCATCTTAGTTAATATTCAAATTCAACATTTATTATTATGTTATTAAAATTTGTTAAGTGTGAACTAACATGATTACACAGCTGGATTTAGATTAACTAACATTAATACAGTAACAAATGTGGTTGCACTTTATTTTAAGGTGTCATCATTATAATGTAATTACTGAGTGAAATTAATTAACATCCTGTATTTACTATAGGGTTAGGGTTGGAGTAGGGTTTGAGGGTTAGTTGCATGTAATTTACTGTTATTACTACAGTAACGTTTAGCCGAATGGGTTACACGTATGTTAAACGGGGTCAGACTTTTTTGTGTTGTTTTAAAGTCTCATGTGAACATTGTAAATACAGCAATCTTATTTAATCTTATCTCTGTTCATGTTTCGTCCTTTTAACCACTAAACCATCTGACCCCACAGACTTTTTTTGCTTACACACAAAATCTTTTCATGTCACATGATTTTTGAAACCTCTCTCTCAAAGTGCAAAACCACACACCAAATCTCCAAAACCAAAAGCTATTTCTCATCCTTTGACTTATTTCAAAACACTGCACACAATTCTCCCCCTAAAACACAAGATCTATCAGGAAGTGACTATCAGGAACACTTTTCCAATCAAAATGACTCATTCACCAGGTCACACACACCTCACATGTGCAAACACTAATGTTTATGGTTTTGTTTTATGCTAATGTATACCACCGTAATGTTTGGCCTAATAAATATGTTCTGTGTCTACATTGCATTGGTGTTTCCGGTGTACTCTTTACTTTCACTTTCACTCATCAACATTGTATTGAAATGTAGATATAAGCCTATGTAAGATTTACAACAGCAGTGTTTACATGGCATATCCAAAAGTGTATTGTTATGAAATAAGTGTGCCATTTGACGCAAATGCTTCATTCTGACATGTGTTTCTGGCATTTTGAATGCAGTGTTGCATTTTGAAGGAGATGTGAGGCATTTTGTGTGTGCATTTTCTGAGAATTTTGTGTAGAGTTTAGAAAAAAGGAGTCTTAGTTTTGAAAACGTGTGTAAGCAGTTGGTAAAAACTAACATGTGTAGTGTAACCCTATTTGTACATGTAACATAAGAAGGACACTGTAAAATAACATCGTGTACCTCAAATGTTTTGGATTAACTAATACCATTTCATAATGAAGCACAACCCTGTTAGCACACACACTGTAAAAAAATATTAATGGTTTAACTTAAAAAAGTAAGTAACCTGGTTGCCTTAAAATTTTAAGTTCATTGAACTGGAAAAAGTGAGTTAATACAATGAATGAGATTAATTTAACCATTAGAAACTCAAAATAATAAGTTATCTCAACTAAACAAATTATTATAAAGTTGATTTGACAAAAGAAAAAATGTTGTGATTACTACACTCTACAATTTTTTTGTTGGTTTAACTTAAAAAAGTAAGTAACCTGGGTTATTTTAAAATGTTAAGTTGATTGAACTGGAAAAAGTGAGTAAATACAATGAAGGAGGTTGATTTAATCATCAGAAACTCAAAATAATAAGTTATCTCAACTAAATAAATTATTATAAAGTTGATTTAATGAAAGAAAATATGTTGTGATAACAAATCTTGAAAATATTTTTTACAGTGCAATGGCAATATAATTATCATTCAGTGTTTTTATAAAAAAGACTAACAATAATACTAATACTAAGCCTGGTGTGTGTGTGTGTGTGTGTGTGAGAGAGAGAATACAATCCATTCATATCAGTGGGAATAGATATTTACTGCTGTTCAAAAGTGTGGGATTGGTAATATTTTAAAATTTTAAGTCATGCTCACCAAGACTGTGTTTATTTAATTAAAAATACAGAGAAAAACAATGAACCGTAATATTGTGGAATATTATTATATTATAAATCATCTGTTTTCTATGTGAATATACAGTAAAGTCTATTTTATTCCTGTGATCAAAGCATCATTACTGCAGTCTTCAGAGTCACATGACCCTTCAGAAATCACTCTGGTCCATCCTTTTACACACAGATGATGAACTACTGTAGGATATAATAGTAAAAGTTAAGAGTGATTTTTGGAAACATTATTAAAGAGATTATTTGATATTATTTGTAATAATATTCATACATATTAAAGTATTTTGAGAGCGGACTGGCCATCCGCAGTGCTTTGTGGGAGTGGGCGGAGCTAAAGAGTCCTTTTAACTCTCTGATTGGTGGGATGTTCTGTACAGCATCGTGGGAAATGTAGTTTTTCACCAGGAATTACTGTTAAACACAATTATTTGAAAACTAAGCTGAAGTAATGCAGGCTGACGGCTTCAACAGCAGGAAATGACCTCGTAAAGCATAAATAACGCAGTGTTCTTGTCATTTGTCAGTGAATGCTCTGTGTCAGCTGATGTTTTGATTTGCAGAAGCAGCTGAAGGAGCGTCTGGAATCGCGGTGCTCCCTGAAGGAGGCCTACGTCTCCATGATCCGCTCGGACACGGACCAGATGGAGAAGATAAGAGTGAGTCTGTCAGTATCTAGAGCGAGATCTCGACGTGACACTTCCAGGACTCACTCAACTCTCCTTTTCTTCCGTCAGAGAGCGGGAGAGGAGCTGCGGGGGCGAGTGCACAGTGACTTCCAGGCCCTACATCACTTCCTGCGGGTGGAGGAGGAGGCCATGATGGAGGAGCTCCAGCGGGACATGGAGCAGATGCTGAAGGGCCTGGAGGAGCATCTGGAGGCCCTACAGGTCAATCACGCACAATGTTGGATTGAGGACAAGAGTGAAGACTAGGGTTGGGTATCGAGAAGCGAGTATCGATTGGAATCGGGACTAACTTTTCGTTTTTCCCGGAATCGTTCAAAAGTTAAAATTTCGATTCCTAGTTTCGATATTCACAGTCCGCCGAGCGGAAGAAGAAACCGCTGAACAACACCAACGAAAAAGCGTCTACCGGAAGTGTTGGCATAACCGCGCGAGTCGAACATGAGTAGCTTACGTTGGCGGTCCAAAGTGTGGCTTCACTTTTCTAAAAATAACGAAATCTCGGCAAAATGCAAAATTTGTGACAGGATTATTTCCTTCAGAAAGGCCGTTGGTTAGCAAGGTTAGCTAAACTTTTTTGACCCTGCCTCTTAAAAGAATCGGAATCGAGAATCGTTAGGAACCGGAATCGAAACAAGGAATCGGAATCAGAATCGTTCAAATTCAAACGATACCCAACCCTAGTGAAGACACTCAATAGACATAGATAAATGGGTGTTTTTGTTTTTTTTTGTCGCCCGATAAACTTAAGGTTGAGCCCCTGTACTCACTCCGACTATTTTAACGATGTCTTTAATAACTTTTCTGGGCCGGCAAGTTTCGATCCCTGAGTGATCCAGCTCTCAGATTTAATCTTTAATATCTTACAGTAATGTGTGTTCTGAAGATGAACGAGAGTCTTACGGGGTTGAACAACATGAGGGAGAGTCATTACTGACAGAGTTTACATATTAGGGTGAACTATCCCTTTAACTTTATTGTGTTGTCCTTTGCTCCTTTAATAGTTCTTGTGTTGCTCCACATGCAGGTGTCCATCCGGGACCTGGAGCGGGACATCCACACGCTACGCCACACCGCCAGCTGCGCAGACCAATCTGTGCTCATAGAGGTGATCACACTGATCCACTCGTATCTGCGATTAATCCGATTAATTGCAGGTAAAAGGAACGTCCAATTAAGTGTATTAAAAATGCATTACATTATATTTGTATTGTACTAAAAACATATTTAAGTAGATTTTTAATACACTTAATTGTACATCTTTTTCACCTGGGTGTGATTAAATATTATAATTGTTTGACTGCAATAGTTGTAATTAAATTGTAGTTAAGCATAATTTTAAGCGTATTTAGTGTACTTCTGTGTGATAAATTGGAAGTATACTAAAAGTATATGTCTGTGTAGGGACTAATTACATGCTTGATTAGTAGTACTTTATTTGTGTTACAAGTACATTATAAATTAATTGCGAGTGTCTTTAAAACACATAAGAAATAAGTGTATTATATTTGAGTGGAAATATGCTCAGTAATAACTTTGGCTTAATCCAAACACTACACATTTTCAACAACAAATGCACATTAATAAACAAATATTACTTTTGTACAATATACTATAGTGTATTTTGAAAGTATACTTTCAATGCATTGTCACAACGATCATTTCCAGCACACATAAAATATGTTTTTAATAAAGTGTAAATAAATGCACTTTTAAAAAAGAATTTCCACAGAAAATATACGAAAATACAAATGTTTTAAAGTGTGTTAAAAGTTGTATAGTGAAATAGGCATAGTTCATGAATATATATTTAAAGATGGAAAAAAAATGGGAAAAGGGAATATATTTCAAATACAATGAAGTATACTTTTTCCACTAGGGTATCCATGTGTCAAAGAACTAATATTTGTAAGATGAATGTCATATTTCCACGAGTAGCCGCCGCAGTGCTGGCTGTCAGAGTGAGTTATCGTTGTGTTACACACACACACACACACACAGCAGAAGTGGACAGATCCATTAGGAGCATGTGCTGGTAATGATCAGACAGATGGGCGGCTTGTGCTGTGCTCTCGCTTATTCAGATAAATAACCTGTTGTTTTCTGTTTCCTTCCTCCGCAGCTTCCAGAACTGAATTCTGGGTGAGTAGCAATTAAAAACGGCTTTGTGTTTTTAACCACTGTCTATAAACCTAATCATGTTCCTTATATAATCTCTAATTCAATTTGATAATGTAAGATGTTGCTGCCAATACTAGTCAAATTTCACTGTTCTCCGTACCAGTTGTATAGGGAAAACGGTTTAAAATCCATATTAAATTAAGGGAGTTCATTGTAAATAATCAGAATAATAGTTTTTCCATTCATTTCTTTTAAAAAACGTCTTAAAGCGTTATATGCCAAACCATCCTGGTGAACCATAACATTGCAAACTTTGATTTTTGAGCAAAAAAGTATTTAAAAATCAGATAAAAATGCAAAGGCGGGGGAAAGAACTACAATCCCACGATGCATTGCGGACGGAATAATCAAATTAAAACCGACCGAGAAATATAAAACTACTCCTTTACAAATGTTGATTGATATATAAAACAATTAGGGCTGTCAAACGATTAATTGCAGCCAAAATAAAAGTTTGTGTTTTCATAATATATGTGGGTGGACTGTGTATAATTACCTTATATATATATAAATACTCTACACATACATGCTTGTATATATTTAAGAAATATTTTCATGTATATAGATTTATATTTAATTTATATTATTTATAAATAGTGTTTTTTCTTAAATATACATGCATGTGTGTGTATTTATATATATATATACAAGATAATTATACACAGTGCACCCACATATATTATGTAAACACAAACTTTTATTTTGGATGCGATTAATTGCGATTAATCGTTTGACAGCCCTAAAAACAATATATTTTAGGTTTGTTATAAAATATGCATATATAGATCATAGAGATCGATTTGATTACGTCATTCTAAGTGCCTCATGGGAGTGGGCGGAGCTTAAGAGCTCTTTTGGTGCGACTCTCATTGGTGGAATTTTCTGTACGGCATCATGGGAAATGTAGTTTTTCCACATCAAATTCTGCTGTTTTTTTTTTTTTTAATAATATGAAATAATGCAAGTTGACGACTTCAATTTCAACGACTTTGATATTCACACTCACAACACACACGTCTGTGATTGGTTTCAGCGTTTCACAAAACTGACTTCCTCCTGTGTTTTTAACTCGTCTTGTCTTCATTATGAACCCGTGCTGACCCCAGACCACCTCTGCAAGAGCTGAACGTCAGCTTGAACACCTTCAGAAGCAAACGCATCGCTCCTCTTCAATACACTATATGGAGAAAAATGTTTCATCATCTGAACCCAGGTCAGTTGTGTCTGTTATACTGTGCCACGACACATCATACATTTAATCAGCAGTGACTGCTTGTTATTTCAGAGAAGTGAAGTGGAGGAATAGCTGGAGGTAGTTATGGCCCGCTGTAACAGATGGTGTTATTGCCGTATAGTGACGGTACAGTAAATGTACGAGCGGCAGAGCATCAGCCGTCACAGCTTTTTAGTTTACATAAAAATGTAGGGTTACACCCTTATCAGGAAATGTGGAATAACTGCAGTCGTCTGACGGACTGTTCTCTGATTTCCGTGGGTTTTCCTGTCTGTCATACAGATAAGTATAAAAAAACACTTTAGTATTGTAGTTACTGTTATATTTCATATAGCGCATATCTATACACAGATTCCACTATGATTATGGGTACTTTCATGAAAGGAAATGTTGGTTTTGAGGCTTTTAGTCAATATCGGTGAGGCAAATGATATGCTAGTGTACTCTTAAAAGCTGTACACTATTTTTTTTAATCTGTAAATATTCATGGTATATCTCCATACAGTATATGACTCAAGTCTTCAATTATTCCCTTACTGGAAATATTTGGGCATGATGACTAATGTAATGTGGTTCAGTGAAGAAACCGCCAGTTCATCGAGTGTGTGTGGTTAGACCGTCTAAAAGCAACAGTAAATCTAGTACATTTTTAACATTGTTCAAAATACATACTCTTTGTCATGGAGTACACTTAGTCAATAATCGTATCCCTTAAAACTCATCTCTGATCACCAAAATTACATATTTAACCCTCAGGTGCTGTTCGTTTCGGAGTCACACTTGTTATCTTCCCTGTCAAAAGTGACCGGACACCTAAAAAAATGAAACTTTCTCCATCCCAGTAAAACCAATGCAATTTATTTTTGTTCTATAATATTTATTCTTTTTAATTTAGTATTTTGAGACAATTTAATTTAATTTATTAATATTTATGCAATATTTGCCATGGAAAATATATATATTTTTTTCTATATATATATTATTTTTTTCCAAAAAAATATTAATGCAGTATTTTAGTTTAATATAGAGTCTAGGCCTTCAGAAAAAAATATTTTTTGAAGAAAATTAGCACCATCTGGTTACAGTATAGAGAAAAAGCGTAGAATCATGGTGTAACCACTAGATGGCATGTACAGCTCTCTATGGAGAGGCGTGTGAATTCCCCAGATGTTTATGAACACATTTGTTGTTGTTATTGTTGGTGGATTTGAATATATAGTTGAAACAATCTCAAAAACTATTTCTTATAAAAAAAATTGACAAACAAAAATTCACAATTTTTTTTTTTCTTCATTTTTTTTTTTTTTACAATTTCCCATTCATTTCCTATGGGGGTCATTTTTGACCACAAGTGTCACAATTTTTTTAAGACCACTTAGCATGCTCAGATCATGACCTCAATTTTTTTGTGTGTTCCCATACATAATGCCATAAAAGTCACCAAGTTTCGTAACATTGCGATGAAGCTGTGATTTTTAAAAATTCAAAACATACTTTTTGTAATCAAAATTTATTGGTGTGTATGTGTATAAAAGTGTGTGTGTGTTGGTGGGTGTGTCTGTTTTGCACTCTAGATGTTGTAGAGTGTCACCCCTTTCCTGCGGTGTACTTTTTTTTTTTAGAATTGTGGCCGATTTGTCGATTGTACATACAAAAATTCAGATAATTTTATTTTTGGTCAATTTCCCATTCATTTCCTATGGGGGTCATTTTTGACCAAAGACCACAAGTGTGTCTATTTTTTTAAGACCACTTAGCATGCTCAGATCATGACCTCAATTTTTTTGTGTGTTCCCATACATAATGCCATAAAAGTCACCAAGTTTCGTAACATTGCGATGAAGCTGTGATTTTTAAAAATTCAAAACATACTTTTTGTAATCAAAATTTATTGGTGTGTATGTGTATAAAAGTGTGTGTGTGTTGGTGGGTGTGTCTGTTTTGCACTCTAGATGTTGTAGAGTGTCACCCCTTTCCTGCGGTGTACTTTTTTTTTTTAGAATTGTGGCCGATTTGTCGATTGTACATACAAAAATTCAGATAATTTTATTTTTGGTCAATTTCCCATTCATTTCCTATGGGTCGGTCATTTTTGACAGAAGAGCAAAAGTGTGACTCATTTTTTTACGACCACTTAAATTGCTCGAATCGTGACCTCAATTTTTTTGTGTGTTCACATACCCAATGCCATAAAAGTCACCAAGTTTCGTAATTTTCTAAAGAAGCTGTGAATTTTAACATTTCAAAACAGAAAATTTTTCGGTCAGAAATGACAGAAGAGCACCAGAGGGTTAAACGTTTTTCCTTCCTTCCTTAAAATATCTTGAATGTAACTCGACACCCTTGCCTCATTCAGTATGTGCAGTTCTATGAATATGCAAATGAGCCCCGCCCCCACTCACTCACTCAGCTCGGATTACCTGACCCACTCATCAACTGTAGTGATATGCTATGTTTGATCCAGAAACTGAGTGAATTAATGATATGCGAAAGCCTGCCCCTCTCGTGACGTGATTGGTCATGTTTGTGACTGCAGGAAACAGGGGCGTGTCTTTGGTTCACTGCAGCTTTAAGGAGAAAACACTGTCGGTTTAAGCGTATTAAAAACACCACATACACACATAAACAAGATTAAACGCTGGATTTACACCACTGGGGGAGTTCGTCATTTTCAAGATCTGAGGTAAATGATCTATTGTTGCTTTCATCGTGGCTTTTAACGTTTTATTGTCATAACCACACAAGTGCCTGAGATTATCAGAGAGCTGCTGGGACAAAAACACTGATTAACATGGAAAAGACTCCTTTTGTTTTTGTTGCGTTCAACAAGTTCACAACTCGCTGGAAACATCGTGTCATCGGTTTCTCGCACGAGCAGAAGAACGTAGCCAATCAAGAACCATTGACGGGTCTGAATGCCATCAAAATCCCTTTCATCAGACATTTCTGAATCAGAATTTGACCGGCCCTATCTGTCACGACAGAAAGTGGAGAATTGGGTGGATCCAAATGCAGCAATAGTGTAGACAGGGCAATCCAAGTCATGCAAGCATCATAATCCAAATAATCTGAATCATCGTCATCCATTCCAGTGTCAAAGTCCGAATGATAATCTTACAAAACAAGCAAGACGAGAACAGAGCAGAAACAAACCTCAGAGTTACAGCGTGACAAACAATACAATGACTCTGTGGCAAGGACAGAAACAGACAGGGCATTGTGTGAAATGATGAGTAATGAGAAAAGACAAAGGATTGTGGGAAATGCGGTTCCAGAGTGAATGGTGATAGTATGGGCGGGGAAAGACAGAGAATAGCTGTGTCTGAAATCGCTCCCTATCCACTATATAGTGCACTATATCGGGTGTCGGCCATTTTGTAGTGGTGTCCGAATTCTGAGTGAACGACATCCTTCCCTACATTCATTCACTACTTTTACCCACAATCCTCTCTGAATTCAAGTGTACATTCGATGTACACTCGCTGAAGCCCTATTTACCACAATCCAATGCGGAGAGAACTGAGCGCGAATTGGAAAATATCCGTTAATCGTCGTTTTGAATATAATAACGGTCGCCGGAGGGCGCTCGACGACACGTCATCTGTGAACGTGAGAGTTAACGTACAATTTCAGTCGATGAAACTACAAAGCTGGCACGGAGGTATAATTACAAAATAAAGTCATTGTGATTGTTATTGTTGTTAATATTATTTTATAAAGTAGGTAATGTAAGATAAAAGGAGTTTTATCAGTACGCGTGACGAAGCCTTTTCTGCGACAGCTCCAACTCTCCGACGCACAGTGTAAACGTCAGCGTCCGAATTCACTCACTTCATCTCGTTCACTCCTTGCAGATATAGTGCACTCAAATGCCATACACTATTTAGGGATTAGTGAATGAGTGAACGAGTGAGCGGTTTCAGACACAGCTAATGTCTAATTGAGGAGAATTGGCACTGGCTGGTTACTTCCGGGTTCTGGACTGGCTGCAGTAACGCGTCTCTGTCCATGCGGGGGCGCTCGCGGTCGAGTGCAGAATGAATGGGAGTCTATGGGGTTTCACCCCCAGAAATCCACTTTTCTCAGGATGTAATTTTTTGTCAAGTAATTTGAAAGTTGCATTCAAAAGCGAGGGCTAAGATAATACACTGCATTTTTAAGTTCACTTATCTGTTCCTAAAAATCCGTTCAAAAATGTGATGATGTCACACAATAGCAGAATGCTAGCGTGCTCCGGCCAACAACGGCCTAACCTGTAAGAAATCAAACGGACATAAGTACTCGTTCATTCGACTTTTGGCCTATAATCTATATTGAACTTGCAGAATCAACAATAAAATCTATGTTGATTTAACGACAAGCAGGTGAAAGAGACACTTTTAGCCGTTTAGCCCCATAGACTCCCATTCATTCTGCTCTCGCCCGCGATCACCCCCAGTGGAATTCTAATGGAACTGCAACCAAGATGATCCACAACGGGGCTAATAGGAAGTGCCAAGGCTCTCCGTTAGACGACCTCTGGGAAGGAGACCTCTAGTGGACACTCAGGGAAACACAAACCAGACATTGCGACACTATCACACACGTGGCGCAAGAAGCGCCTGTGTTTTGCTAGTTTCAGCCCGACACAGTTTTCATTTTCACGTCCTGTGCCACGTTGTTTAAATAGAGTGCCGAAGTTACGACGTCACTCTGTAGGCCGAAACGCGGAAGTGAGTTAGCATTTTAGCACTACGGTTCCCTCGCTCTAAAGTCTGGGATTTTTGAATGGGTTTTTGCTAAATCTCCTGAAATAAGGTCTGTGGTGAACAAAGCCTCTAAATATTTTCCCGTTTTGATCTATGACATAAAACACACAGTTATAACCTGCTTATGGTTTTTTAAACTTTATTGTGTCTGATTGTGTTTTTTAAAATCTTTATATAGCAGTGTTGTAGTACTCGAGACTCGGACTCGTCTCGGACTCGGTCTCGAGACCATATTTTAATGGTCTTGGTCTTGTCATGGACTCGTGTCCATTTGGACTCGTACTCGAACATTTTTTTTTTAGGACTCGGACTTATTCCCGAGTCCACTCGAGTTCAATTAAAAATATTTTTCATGATTATTAATGTATGTTAATAAAATATTTCTTTAAATTGATTGACACGCCCAGTGATTGGTGATTTTCTAGTGCGCAACTGCGCATGACAAATTGTAATAAAATTACTTTTAACACCACCTACTATGTGGCCTTTTTACCCTAAACTGATCATATTTTTTTTTAAGTAAATTCAGTAAAAAAAAAAAAAAAGGATTTCTCTAAGTAAATAAAAGTAAATTAGGTAATCAACCCTCACTGGTCTCGGTCTCGACCGTCTCTGGTCTCGGACTCGACTCTCTCTGGTCTCGGTGTCGACTCGGACTCGAGTGAGGTGGTCTCGACTACAACACTGTTATATAGGCTTCAAAATGTATAAATTTCGGATTAACTTGCAAAGTTACGACAAAATGTGTAAGGCTCACAACCCTTTGTTAAACACAGATCTTATTTTTCGCGATTTTCCAAAAGTCGACGGGGAAAATGCATCGCTTTTCGACCGAGGGAACCCATGCGCCGCTAGCTTCCGAGTTGTCCTACAAAATGACGTCATCACTTCGGCACTCTATAGCAAATGCATCTGTGCGTCTGCTGGTTTGAGAACGAGTATATATTTAGTTATTTAAAGGTGGTGTATGGATTTTTAGCGGCCTCTAGTGGTGATGTTTCAGAATGCAACAAGAGTGCTCGTGTGTGTGCTCGATCTCAAGATCTTCAGACCATGCGCTTGGATCGTTGAAACAGGCCCTCTATGTTTCAAAATCATGCCGGTGTGTGTTTCCTTCCCAGGCCCAGCACCACTGATATTCGATGAGGACACGGCTCATCCCAGTCTACAGCTGTCCCGAAACAAAACCCAAGTGATCGAGAGCGACACGATGGTCAGTTACAGGTGTGACGCCAAGCGCTTCCTCCAGTGCGTCAACATCCTGGCCACCGAGGGCTTCCAGTCGGGCAGCCATTACTGGGAGGTGGACGTGAGCAACAGTCCCAAATGGGACCTGGGAGTGTGCCTGGAGTCGGTGAACCGCCGGGCCCGGGTCAGGCTGTGTCCTGAGAGCGGCTACTGGACCCTGCGCTTGCGGAGCGGCACCCAGTTCTCGGCCGGCACGCAGCCCTGGACCCCGCTCGCCGTCGCCACGCGTCCCAGCAGGATCGGGGTGTTCCTGGACTGTGAGGAGAGGGTGGTGTCGTTTTACGCCGCGGAGAGCATGGCGCTGCTGTACTGCTTCTCCAGCGGGCCCCGAGGGAGGGCCTTCCCCTTCTTCAGCACGTGCCTCAGTGAACGCGGACACAAAGCCCAGGCCATGCGCATCCTGCACTACCCTTTCCAGCGGGAGATGGAGTGAGCCACTGGTTTATACTGGTTTTCCATATTTTCACGCTAA
The DNA here is from genome assembly GCF_988280905.1 of Pimephales promelas. NCBI lineage: Eukaryota > Metazoa > Chordata > Actinopteri > Cypriniformes > Leuciscidae > Pimephales > Pimephales promelas. Next base: position 1,402,872 of record NC_142777.1, read on the forward strand.
TCAATCATTACGAGGGGAGTTTATTTTATGCTCGACACGAGAGACCACAGACAATTCGGAATCGTGTTTGTGTGTAAGATATTGATTCCAGAGATCTGATTTTACATGACTTTACATGTTTATTAATAAAAGAAACGTCATCTGAACTTTTTTCAGCTTTTTATTTTTATTTACTGTTTTAGAATTTAATTTTTATAGAATCTTTATTTTTTGTTTATAGAATCAAATGAGGCTAACGTCTCACAAATGCAGATGAAATTCTTTTGCCTGTCTGGTAAGAAAGTGCTTTATTATTTTATTTTATTTTATTTTTTATTTTATTTTGAAGACAAAATTCTTTTGCCTGTCTGGTAAGAGATTGCTTTATTTAATCTTATTTAATTTTTATTTAATTTTACTTTATTTTGAAGAGAAAATTCTTTAGCCTGTCTGTTAAGAAAGTGCTTTATTTTACTTTATTTAATTTTGAAGACAAAATTCCTAACCCTATCTGGTAAGAGATTGTTTTATTTTATTTAAATTTATTTTATTTTATTTTATTCTGACAAAAATCCTAACCCTGTCTGGTAAAAAAGTGCTTTTTTATTTTATTTTATTTCTTTATTTATTTATTTTTTTTTATTCTGACAAAATTCCCTATCCTCTCTGGTAAGAAAGTGCTTTTTTATTTTAGAATTTTATTTTATACAGATTTCTTCAAATTTCAAATTTATTCAAATTTCTTTACCCTGTCTTGTAAAGAAGTGCCTTTTTTATTTTAATTAATTTTTAGGCATTTATTTGTGAATTAGAAATGCTGAAGAAATGGTAAATAAATACTGTATGATGTAAATCAGTCCAGCATTTAAAAAAATAAAATACATTTACAACAGCATTGTGTGACATCGATACTGCACAATATTCTTTTCATCATTGCCTTTATAGATATGCACAAAAAGTAATTATAGAGATTGCATGGAAACAAATAAAAATCCTTTGCTCTTTCCAGTGAGTTGTCCAGTCATTCCGCTTCATCCCCGAGGACTCGATCCTCCCGCTCCGTCAGTGTTCAGCGGTTCCTTCTGCTTCTGTCCATCATTGTGACGGCAGGAAGATGAGATGTTTATTCCAGAAGCATGTCCAACCTCTGCAATGCTGAACAATCTCCCTGTTCTGTCACACAAACACCTTCATATACATGCATATCACTTGCACAACATATGAAATATGCATGCCACAACACATCATTCACCTGCAATATCTCATATTTAATTCGGAAGGGTTGAAGTTGGTTCATAAAGCCTGTCCTGTTGGGGGGGTTATCCCATCCCGGATGCAGAAAACAGCAAGGGTGGGGCATTATCTGTCGGAGCAGGAAAAGTGCATCTACATCCTCTTCCTCCTGCCTCCTATGAGGGGTCACACACACACACAGACACACACACACACACACACACACAGAGTCAGTGCTCAGCCCTCCTCCACAGGGTTGCCATTAAACACAATGAACAGTCATGCTTTATTAACATCAGTCCTCTGCTGCTAAACTCTCTGAAGTTCTGCTACTATTTTCATCCAGATGCATAATGCAGATGTACAGTTGATTACTTACATCATCATAGCTTAGCTTACCGGAAGTCTGTCACAAATGCTGTGTCTCTAAAGTGAAGAAGTGCAAAGGGGGTATTAGCCAAGTTTGCGTAAAAATAAAAATGTACTATAGCTAATTTATTTTTACATACTTAAGTTTGATCTCTTTTCAAACACGACACTTGGCAGATTATTTCTGAAGTGAAAAAAATTACAGAATTTTACATTTATTGTTATGAAATGAAGAGGTTCGATAGTAGACTAATTTTAAAGGATGTGAAACGCAGCAGGCAGTCGGTCAGAACTGTATAAGATGAGGCTTAGTTGAACAGACACACCAGGCAGGGTTCAAACTTCACTTATTTACTGAAGAGCTGGTTGATTTACATATGGGGTATGTAGGTGTGGTTCTATAACAAATTAAACAAATAAATAAACATTAGCATACATATACATCATTAATAATAAACATTATTAACAGCATTCAGTCTAACAAACCCATTAAGGAAGTGCTATCAGACAGAATAATAATTCTAAACATCACCACAAGGAGGTGCTAATAGCACATAAATGCGTTTAACTAGACATTCCATATGCTCAGTATACGGCGCTGATTACCTCATGATAATGATCATCTCTAAAGTAACCGTAAAACTAATAATAACATAATGTCTCATACATAACATAAAGTAACATGCAGAATCTCCGAAATATTACTAAAGAAGAAGTAATACAGGCAGATTTATGCCAATCGGTTACCGCTCGCGCTAATGAACATCGTCTAACAGTTTCTGCATACTAACGGAAAAACTTGGAAATATAAACTTACTTGGTATGTACGCACACAGCGACTCAATGTATATGTAAACCAGCTGAATAATCGTCGAACACTACAGATTAACTAAACTGAAACTGTCAAGTATCTTAACTAATAATTATGATGCGTCTTCTCTCTCCGACTGAATCCACCTCAGCACCAATTCACCTCAGCAGGAATGTCACTATGGCAACCTTGTACTCTGTGATTGGTTGAAATCGTCCAGGACATTTAAAGGTATCCGGGCCTTTTGTACAGCCGCCCCCGAATTCAAGAATTGAATTCGATCATCTTGAAAAGGCCTACATTTTGTCCTGGTCATCCTCAGGTAGAGCTGGAAGCTGGATGAGGCGAGCCGCAATCCGCGTGTAAGTCCTACCCTTAACATCTACGCTGGCTGTCCGGACCCGCCCATCGGTGCCTGGAAACACCTGAGTGATCTTGCCTACTGGCCAGAGAGCACGAGGAAGTTGGGGGTCGACGATCATGACCACATCTCCACTCTGCAACGACTTCCTCTCAGTCTGCCACTTCTGGCGAGCTTGGAGACTAGGTAAGTAGTACTTGAGAAAATGTCTCCAAAAATGGTCAGCCAGCAGTTGGCTGTGGCGCCAGCGCCTGCGACTCAGGATCTCGGACTCTTGGTAGACTACCTGAGGTAAGGATGCGTCTCGACGGCCGATTATGAAGCAGTATGGGGTTATTGGATCGGGGTCGGCCACATCCGAGGAGGTGTACCCAAGAGGCTTTGAGTTGAGAATACCTTCAACCTCGATCAGAACTGTTCTTAAGACTTCCTCAGTGACAGTCTGAGTCCCGATGGTCACTCTGAGGGCTGTTTTGATCGAGCGGATCTCTCTCTCCCAGCAACCGCCGAAGTGTGGGGCACCTGGCGGGTTGTAAACAAACTTTATCTGCTGGCTGGCGAGGTGACTCTGTAGTGCCTCTTGGAGGGTGGCGAAAGAGTCATCTAATTCCCGTTCACCTCCCTTAAAGTTGGTGCCTTGGTCGCTCAATAACTCGTATGGTTTCCCTCGCCGGGCGATGAACCGTCGTAGGGACATCAAGAACGAGTCAGAGTCGATACTGGTGAGAAGATCAAGATAGACGGCCCTGGTGGTCATACACTTGAAGATTATGCCCCACCTCTTCTCGTTCCGACGGCCGATCTTAATAATGAAAGGGCCGAAACAGTCCATGCCAGTCGAGTAGAAAGCTGGACGAAAATATCTCTGTCTGGTCAGGGGTAGGTCGGCCATGAGGGGAATTTCTGGACGACCTTTCCATTTCCTACACTGCGTACACTGACGCTGGTATCGGCGGACAGCTTCTCGACCTCTCAGAATCCAGTATGACCTTCGGATCTCTGTGAACAGTCTCTCTGTTCCGGGGTGACACAATCTCTCATCATAATCCTTGATAATCAACTCTGTAGTAGGATGTCGAGGGTCAAGGACCACTGGATGAGCAACATCTGCTTCTAGTACCTCACAATGTCGGAGACGGCCTCCTACACGAATCAATCCAGTAGCAACGTCAAGCTCAGGGGAGAGTGAAACCAATCTGCTAGAGGCTGACACTGGTTTATCGGACTTCAGAAGTTTCAACTCATCAGGAAAGGACTCTGACTGAGCTTGGCGAAGGACTGCATGTTGAACGTCTCTTTGGAGATCAGCACTGGAAGAGTAGGCCGCCCCGTGAAGCTTCTGTCCATAGGCATTCAGACACTCTGACAGTGTGTTATAGTGAGGTGACTGAAGTGAGTGTGCAGTTGTGGTCACTAACCCAGAGAAAGCTGACGGTCTCAACTCACTGCTTGACTCTTCGAACGACAGAGGGGGCTGCCCGGGCCAACTAGCCGGTGGCAGCTTGAGGAAGGCTGGTCCCTGGCTCCAACGGCTCCCTGTAGCAAGGTCACGTAGAGGCTTGCCTCGAGTGATGTCATCCGCTGGATTGTCTGCAGATCTGACATAGCGCCAGTTGGCTGAAGCTGTTATCTCTTGGATCTCCGCCACCCGTGTTCCTACGAACACCTTGTAGCGACATGAGCTGGAAGTAAGCCATGTGAGCACGGTGGTGGAGTCTGACCAGAGCGTAGTGGAGTGAATGGGAATTGTAAGCTCTGTATTCAGGAGTTGGGAGAGTTGTGCTCCAGTGAGAGCGGCACACAGCTCTAAGCGGGGTATAGATTGCTGCTTCCGGGGCGCAACGCGGGATCTGGCGGCGACAAAGATGACTTCCACTTGACCTTCTTTGTCCTCTGTCCGCAGATAGGCCACGGAACCATACGCCTGCTCAGATGCATCACAGAAAACGTGGATGTCGTATCTACAGGACTGGTGATCCATCTGTGAGCTGACATAGCACCGAGGTAAGGATATCTTCTCTATCCCACTCAACTCTTTCTCCCACTCTAACCATGAAGTAATGAGTTCTTCAGGTAACTGCGGATCATCCCACTCGCGCTTCTTATCCCATAATCGCTGGACCAATACCTTCGCCCGGGTGGTGTAAGGGATCATATAACCGAGAGGGTCATATTGGCTGGCCAGCACGTGGTAGATACTGCGCATTGTCACAGTAGAGCAGCGGCTACCTCTGTGTTTGTAACGTAGGGTGTCAGACTGACAATGCCAGTGTAGTCCGAGCGTAGACTCATGGGTATCTTGTTGGCCATGACTAAGCCAGAGGTCACAGGTATTTGATCTTGACTCAGAAGGGAGGTGAGTAACCACTGACGGGCAATTACTGGCCCATTGTCGAAGCTCAAACCCTCCGGTGGTTAAGAGAGAACATAATTGGTCAACTAGGTCTCTGGCCTCTCTGGGAGAGTGAAGACTATGTAGACAATTATCGACATAGAATGATCTTTCGATTACCTCTCTGACTGGGTCCCCAGACTGGCTGTGGTCCATGACATGCCTCTGCAAGGCATAGGTGGCACAACAGGGACTGCATGTGGTACCAAAGGGGAGAACTTGCCACTGGTACACATCAGGGGGTTGTTCTGGCTTCAGGTCACGCCACAGGAATCTGAGGAGGGGCATGTCATCAGGGAGCAGCCTCACCTGGTGAAACATACCTCGAATATCACTGCTTATGGCCACCTGATGCTCTCGGAAGCGGAGCAGAACTGCTAAAAGGGATGAGCCAAGCGTGGGTCCTGGAAGGAGGAACTCGTTAAGACTGTGACCTTCATATTGGAAGGAGCAGTTATAGACAACCCGATTTTTGTTGTTATGCTGCACCATATGGTGAGGTATGTACCATGACTCTGCAGAGCTCATCACTTCCCTTGGTTGCAGCTTGGCTATGTAACCTGCCTCCTTCAGCCTCGTGATCTCCGCCTGGTAGGCCGAAGCCTGATCTGGATTCTTTAGCAGTCTCCTCTCGACACTCCTTAGCTGAGGAAGAACAGCTTCTTTGGCCATGGTTAGCTGTGGCATACTCTGACTCCTCAGCAGCGGCGTAGCATACCTCATAGTCCCTTCCACCTCCACTCTCACAGTCTTCTCCTGCAAGAGCCTAATAGCTTCTTGGTCCAGCTTAGATCTCGTCACCACCTTGTTGCTGCGGTACGGAATCACATCCATCTGCCATAATCTCTCTACGTGAGCAAACAGATCTGCGTTAGGGAGGATAGAGGTAAAGAAGCACTGGTGTGTGTTAATCTCACGACGAATCTCGTGGGTAGGACCTTGAAGAGTCCATCCTAAGCGGGTCTTAACTGCAGCAGGTCCACCTGGTGGGCCTAACCGGACTGGTTCAACAGGCGTAATGAGGTGTGGGCAGTCTGACCCTATCAACAACATCGGCTGCACTTTATCCATCTGCTGCAGTGGAAGGCCTGTTAGGTGTCGATACCTCTTCTTTAAGGAAGCCACCGAGTAGGTGTGTTCAGCAAGACCTAGTTTCTCAGCTGTAAAGGCATGTTGGATGAGATATTTCTTGTGAGGATGAGACACAGATGATACCGTGAAAGAAACGGCCGCCCCATGAATCACCTGCTGATCTTGTCTCACTGTTCTGAGTATCAGATCTTCTGATTTTCCTTTGAGATTCAGCTGCAGCGCGGCTGCTTGAAGGAGGATAGTCCTTTCAGACCCGTCATCAAGCACTGCATATGTCTCTAACGATGCATCTCCATTCGTGATGATCACCTTGCTCACCTTTAACATTACTCTACGGCTACTGACAGAACGGTCAACGTACAGGATGTCGTTTGTGGTACTCACAAGACAGGAGTTCTCTGGGGGTGGGAGCGTTGTACTGTCAGTCGTAACTTTATCATTCACATCATGCAATATAAGGAGGTGTTTTCTGTTGCAGGTCTTGCACAAGGCTTTCAGTGTGCACCTGGAAGCATGATGATTGCGGCCACATCTCCAACAACGATTATTCTTACGAATCCAGGTCTCTTTCTGGTCTCTGGTTAATTCTTTGAAGTTGTGACATCCATTAAGGAAATGACTGGCGTTATCACAGTAAGGGCAGTAGGCACGTACCTTCTCTTGATACCGTGCAGAACTGGACCGGGACTCTGGAGCGGACACTCTGCGTTCACTGTCTACAGCAGGCTTCTCTGTACCCAGCAGGAAACTTGTCGATCGACCAGGAGACTTGGGGTTGTAACGGCCTTCTCGCTTCTTAATAGCTAAGGGTGGAGCATAAGTAGTTGTCTTGGCAGTGTCGTCTTGGACCTGGAGCTCATACTCTAACCAGTCTGCAAAGTCGATGAGGGTGGGGACTGTGATCCTAGATGGGTGGACATATCTCTTAAAACTGATCTGTAGCTCGTGGGGAAGCTTGCCCTGGAGTCTGGACACGTGTGAGCCACATTCTAACTCAGATGCTCCCTCAGACCCCAACTGCTCCAACATACTCACTAATGAGCGTACACGGAGGGCGAAGAACTTGAATGCTTTAACATCACCTGGCTTGAGATTGGGACCTTCTAGTACTTCAGCTATATTCCGCAGCACAAGCTTGTGGGGCTGACCATACATCTTCACGAGAGCTTGCATAGTGTCTGTATAAGGTCTCACTGAATTACAGTAGGAATCTGCTACTAGTAGGGCCTCTTCCAGCTCTAAATGATCAGTCAGGATCTGATACTTAAAGCGTTCACTCGCATTCGTTGGCAGAAGATTCTCTAGCGCCATCCGTAATCTCGAAAACTGTCTGGGATCTGCTGCTGTCAGACGGGGGATGGTAGGCTTAGGGCCTTGGTAAACCTGCTCATAAACTGGCTGCATTTCTGATCTAGACGTCAGCTCTGGGCATGGAGTCTGTTGGAAGTCTCTATCACTTTGACGATAGCTGCTTCTAGGACTAAGTGGCTCATTGTCATGCTGAACAGCTGTTACAGGCTGTACTGAGTGGGCGTAGGACCTCTGAGAGGGGACAGGGCGACTCCTTCCAGCATACGGGTGCTCTGGCCTGGGTGAAAACGTGAAGTCTCCCATCTGCTTTGTCAGCTGCTCGTACTGGGCAAATCGATCTAGAGGAACCTCCCCAGCATACTCTGTAGAACCTCTCTGTCTATGGACGGATGATGGCACATGGGTGCGAGGAGCTGGAACTGGCGTTACTGGTCGACCAGGAGTCACTCTTTCTGTGGCTATCTGCTGAATTTCTTGTTTTAACGTAGCATTCTCCACTTGGAGCCCTCGCAGCGTAGAAAGTATCTCAGGTAGAATGTGACTGCGAAGCTCATTGCTATCTCTTTTCATCTCAGTCCACATAGCTTTAATATCAAAGAGATGCTGGTCTTGGCGGGGCTCATTATACTCTGGTGCCACATCTTCTGCTAAATCTGGCCATTCATCACATAGTAGTAGGCCATCTGGATACGGTGACTGGCTCTCTGGAGAAGATGATTGTGACACACTCTCAGCCGTTGGAGGAAACAGAGGTAACGCTCTCTTCATATTCGTTGAATCAGTAACTTGATAATCTGCTAGATGTGCAGGCAGCCTTATCTGCCGTCTAGGTCGAACAACAGGAGTGTCTGGCTCAAAGTGGGATGTCATCTCTCTGCTGTGATTCACGATCCGGCTCGAAGGACCATTGAAATGAAGAGGTTCGATAGTAGACTAATTTTAAAGGATGTGAAACGCAGCAGGCAGTCGGTCAGAACTGTATAAGATGAGGCTTAGTTGAACAGACACACCAGGCAGGGTTCAAACTTCACTTATTTACTGAAGAGCTGGTTGATTTACATATGGGGTATGTAGGTGTGGTTCTATAACAAATTAAACAAATAAATAAACATTAGCATACATATACATCATTAATAATAAACATTATTAACAGCATTCAGTCTAACAAACCCATTAAGGAAGTGCTATCAGACAGAATAATAATTCTAAACATCACCACAAGGAGGTGCTAATAGCACATAAATGCGTTTAACTAGACATTCCATATGCTCAGTATACGGCGCTGATTACCTCATGATAATGATCATCTCTAAAGTAACCGTAAAACTAATAATAACATAATGTCTCATACATAACATAAAGTAACATGCAGAATCTCCGAAATATTACTAAAGAAGAAGTAATACAGGCAGATTTATGCCAATCGGTTACCGCTCGCGCTAATGAACATCGTCTAACAGTTTCTGCATACTAACGGAAAAACTTGGAAATATAAACTTACTTGGTATGTACGCACACAGCGACTCAATGTATATGTAAACCAGCTGAATAATCGTCGAACACTACAGATTAACTAAACTGAAACTGTCAAGTATCTTAACTAATAATTATGATGCGTCTTCTCTCTCCGACTGAATCCACCTCAGCACCAATTCACCTCAGCAGGAATGTCACTATGGCAACCTTGTACTCTGTGATTGGTTGAAATCGTCCAGGACATTTAAAGGTATCCGGGCCTTTTGTACATGTTATGAATATATTTTTCAAAAATAGCCTACTGTTTTCCATTTTTATATGAAATACCTATTTCTGAGAACATGTTACTGCAGGAAAATGAACGGCATGAATCTAAGTCGAAGTGTGTTCCACACCACATGTGTGTGATCTGTCAGTAATGAGCGTTCAGTGAGTGTGTGTTCGGCTGCAGTTCCAAACGCGTCCACTAGAGGAAACTCCATTCATTTTCAGTGCGCCATTTCTGACCGCCAGTGTGAACATCACTTTCAGGACCATTCAACCTGTTCCAGTCATGGCCGTGATTTATTTTGTGTGTGTGTGTGTGTGTGTGTGTGTGTGTGTGTGTGTGTGTGTTCACAGAGCAAGTGCCAAAACCTATACCAAGTTTCGCACCATTCCGATGAACTATAAAAATCTAAAACGAAAAAACCCCAAAACGTACAATTTTTGACCGATCAGCAGAGGGTTAAACTGAAGAAACACTCCATCAGAGCACGAGCTCACAACCTGTGTGTGTGTGTGTGTTGTTGTTGTTCCTGGTGGCGAGTGACATGCTCTCATTTCCCTAAAGTCGGGAGAGCCAGTAATGTGTTTCCTGACCCCGGGATGAGGAAGGAGGACCGTGGCACTTCAAGGTCTGGTCCTTGAGCTGGAGAACTATAGAGGACACGGACTGAGGAAATGCTGCACTTTTCATGTGGAATACCGGAAAAGCCCAATAATAATAATAATAATAATAATAACAACAATAAAGCCTACTTTTGATAGCTCTGCTCGTGGTTTTAAAGCAATCAACACATTGGCATTTCTCTCATTTTAATAGCGTTGAGTGACACGCAGACTTTAATGTGTGTTGATTCTCCCTGCTGTCAATCACAGTCTGACCTGCATCTTCTGCAACCCGTCAGCATAACCTGTTAAAAGCAATGAGTCAGAACTACTAATTGCAACGTGTCTCAGTCAGTCAGCACACAATCTGCATTCTAAGTCATAATCAAGTTATGTATTTGCTATTCAGCATATGTTTCCATGCAAAAACACTCGAATCCTCTGAAGCGACACTGCTGAAGGATTAACAATAATGGACTAGATTTTATAGATCGAGTTGTGGCATTAGACTCGCCCGATGGAGCAAACACGCATCTGCCGGTTATGGATCTGCGGTTAAAGATTTAGTGGTTCATTAGCGAGTGTGTCAGTGTTTGTACACGTGCCATTATTAACATTATGACTCGAGAATCGCCCACACTAATGAACGCTTCACGAGCCAAATCAAACATACAGCACGCCTGTGAAAACACACACACACACACACCAACCCATGCTATAGTCGGACTGCTGCCCGTTATGTTTTACACACTCCTGCTGCTTTAGTTATTGTTTCAGATGGTAGTAATTTCTGTTATTTAAAAAAAAAAAACATAATTTAAACCAATATAGACGGTGTTTGAAACCTCGAAGTGGAAATGATCTGATTAGGTTTCTGGTCTGGATAGTGTCCCATTTATCATTATCATATGATCTAGTTATGGTCTGAGTCTGTCAGTAAAATCTCACCTGGACTTGAGATATGACTGCAAATATAGGCTCACGAGACCAAACATTTATGTTTACACACACCCTCAATCAATGCTGTCACTAAAGATTCCAGGACTTCAGACAGTATTAACGCAAAACACATGTCCACTAATGTGTGGAAATGAACAACTCAAGTCAGAATCTGTGAAGTGTGTGTGTGAATGCCAAACTTTATAGACACTTTTTCTGTGACACTGCGGATCATCATCATCATCACTGAGGCGTTTATGAACCCGAGGAGGCAGAGGAAAAGGAAATGATTGTAAATCCATTCAGAACTTCAGGATTCTCCTTTCAACAGGAAAACGAGTGTGTGTTATCCCCGCCGTCCTGTGGCACATCCTCTTTCAGAGACTCTTCTCCGGGCTTCACCTGAACCTGAGGTGCTTGTGCTCGCGCTGCTGCATGACTTCGGGAAACGCGCAGGTTTGATAGAGTATCTAAAACCCCGGAGGACTGGAAACCTGGAAATGAAGACAGATTGTACGTTCTTCTGTCGGATTTGGATTGGGATTCCCTTGTTCTCAGGTGAGATTAACGCATGCTCGTGTTATAAAGAATTAGAACGTTCACATTCTGAGGAACGAACCTGTCAGAACGGCGAGCGCGGGAAGCGTTTGAATCTCGTCGCGTTCTGAAGGATCTCGCGCGGGAAAGTTCGCACGTTGTTAATGTTGGTTCGGTTCTGTAGGCTAATGCAAAAGTTTTTGTATGCGTATTAACTCTTTCCTGAATATTGTTCTGCATGTTCATTTTGTTCAAAACCCTTACTAACGCAAGCCAATTTGCATTGACGATCTTATCTTGGATTTATTGAAATTGATGTTAATTTTGCTCCACTTGTTTCTGAATTGACTGACCATTTTATCGCATGGCCACATTTATTCACATGGACAATTCAATCAATGAGTGTGTGTTTGATGAAGTGTGTGAGATATCTCACTAGAGGGAGCCTTGTGTTTATTCTTGCCAGCTCAGGATGCGGTTAATTGGTTTTATTGATGAGAAAGATCATCAATATGATCAATTCAGCAATGATAGAGACCTATGCCTTCTTACCGATGCATTTTATTTTGGACTTCAATCTTCATGGCATTTGCTGGTGTTTTCTGTTATCGATATCCTGCATATATTATCTTCTTTTGCTGTGGTATTTCTTATGTACACAGTTTTATTCCAGCAGAACACCTCTGAAAGCAGACTCTCGGTCAGGGGTCCGGCATCAGCCAATCATAACAGAGAGCTGTTTGAGACAACACTCGCTCGGTCAGTGCAGGTGTCGTGTAGAGAAGCGGGAAACATGCCCTCATCCAGTCCAGAGTAGAGGAGAAGGGCTGAGCTAGCCTATATAAGAAGCCCACCTATAGATGTCTGCATTAAAACAGCGCGCAAATGAAAACCACATGCAGCGTGGAGACCCTGTGTTCGACATCACAAGTCCCGTGTCTCTGCTAAAGTCCAAACTGTTGAAAAGCATGCTTGATTTCCAGAGCAGAACTGACATATAGCCTATTATCAATCAACCGCATTGGAAGGGTTTAATAACGACTGACTTCAAGACAGTGTCTGTGTCGCCTATAATGGAAAGTCACTGATTAAACTCCGTTGCTGTGTTGTTGGCAGAACAAATATCTCATCATCAGCTCTCCCTCCAGACAGTTTGTAATATGAAATATGAACGCCATGAAGGTCTAATTGTAAAACCGTATTTCAAAACCCGGAAAAGGACTTACCGTTTTGATGTCAAGATCTCACTTTGAGCAATATGTTTCCCATTAGCTGTGCTGTGTATGGAGGCTGGGGTTGACATCTCAATGTTTTATTGATATGCTGATCTCTGACTTTGCAAATTACTTTTGCTCATATTCAGGATTTGTGAACAAACTTTCAGGTATAAACTTTCAGAATGACACCTGATCATGTGACTCGAGGTTCGTTTTCTAAGCCACCTGACTTGTGTTTTGTCTGGCAGATGATAAAAATAAATCACCAAAACATGTTTGTGTTATAGATTTAGTATATTTTAGTTGTTTTAGGGCTAAATGGGATGTTATGAAAAAGAAATATACTTCAAGTTCATTTTATGAAATATAGCCTACTAAAGTAACGTTCAAGTATATTTTATGTATACTTTAGGTAGTAAGTATACTAATATCAATGTGTGTTTGTAGTAAACTTAGGTGTACTATTTCAACACTGCTTTGGACTAAATTGACCCAGGGCTGTCAAACGATTAATCGCGATTAATCGCATCCAAAATAAAAGTTTGTGTTTACATAATATATGTGGGTGCACTGTGTATAATTATTTTGTATATATACAAAAAAACACTCATGCATGTATATTTAAGAAAAAATATTATTTATAGATAAAATATTTATATTTATATATAATATAAATTATATATAAATCTATATACAGTATATACATGAAAATATTTCTGAAATATATACAAGCATGTGTGTGTATTTATATATATAAAATAATTATACACAGTGCACCCACATATATTATGTAAACACAGACTTTTATTTTGGATGCGATTAATCGCGATTAATCGTTTGACAGCCCTAGTGTAGGCTAATATAAGTGTAACTTTAGTAAATTTAAGTACACAACTATTTCTTATTTGTAATGCATCTGTAGTATAAGTGAACTTAGAAGTATAGTAGTAGTTTTTTTAGTTTATGAAAGTACACGCACTGGAGTGTATTCTCAGTAAACTGCTTTAGTAGTTTACTGTATAAGTCAACATAATGTTATACAAACACAGATGGAGAATCCAGCCTCTCGTACCTTATTGCTTATGAATATCTCGATCAGAAGATTGTGCACAAGTACGGGCCGAATATACTTGGACTTTTCTCTCAGTATAAGTCAAGTAGACTTAAGTGTAATTTTAAGTATATTTCTGAAAAGTGCATAAAGTATATTTTTGAGAGGTATATAAAATGGAGTTGATAGAAGTATAGAACACTTGAATAAATGTGTATACGTTGAAAAACTTGGGGAAAAATACCAATAAATACTATAATATAACATTCCTAGGCGATGTTTACTCAGTAGTTAGTATTTTCATCTCAGTGTGAAAATTGACACTCATACACTCAAGATTTATTCTAAACAGATTATTTTGAGTATACAAAAATGTGGGTCAAACTCTCCCTTAACACAATAGAAATAGTCAAAAATTATGAAAAATTACTCAAGGTTTCTGTTTCATTTTTGTCAAATTGTATGGAAAACAATGGAGGCTCGTTCTGACCCTAAAGCAACAGTGTACCACGATTTTTAAAGCAAACACAGGGTTAAATTCCTTCATAAAATATAAAAATCGATATTTATGTAAATCTTTGTTTGTTGAAACAGGCTTATTTAATTACATCACGAGGATGGAAGATACAGTGCTCCAATAACCCAAGTCAAATCAAGTCACAAAGAAGTATTTAGGAGCTGCGGAATTATTTTCTCATTTTCTTTATTTTGTCATTCAATGACTTCTGTTATATCACTTACTACACAAGCAGGATCCTCTAATAGGCTTTCAGTGTGTTCCCAGGTCCGTGTTTAAAGGGCTTGTCATCGGGTTATATACTGTGTTTTCACTTTAAATTGAGATCTTCGTGAGGGGCCTCAGCGGAGGAAAATGTGAAGCTTATTGGTTTTAGCGCAGGGTCGCAATAATTGGAATGAGCTTCATGGCCTATGGCAATATTTCATGGTGAACTATGAGGCGTAACAAGTGTTGTATTTCTGTGGTCAGCGA
>NC_142777.1:1422500-1545000 GCF_988280905.1 Pimephales promelas
TCTTTACATTGTCGTGGTCTCGGCAGAACTGCGGATCGTACACACAAGTCTTGTACAGGACCATATAGGCATCTAAAGATTTATACGCCCTCAGTTTCTATTTACGGTCGGTTTCTCTATAAGGTAGGTGTAGAAGTCAGACCACTCACCCGAGGTAACGTACGTTAATCCTGTCAGATCGTCCATGCATTGAGTGAGCGTGTAGGCGGCTTCGGGGGTCTGTTTCAGAAAGGAGGTTAAGTGAAAACTCTGAGTATGTTAACCCTGAAATGAAGGAAAATTTGGGTTTTCCGTTTCAGAAAGGGGGGTATATCAAACCCGAGAAAGCAGAGTAAGTCAAGCCCGTTTCTGAAAGAGAGGTAACTTATACTCAGAGTCAGTTACCATGGTAACCTAACCTGGTCGGGAGCAGGTTTTCTTCAGTAAACCCAGAGTTTCTTGCGGTCTCCTCCCCTTTTTTAAAGAGGAAGTGCTGTTTAAACACCAACAATAATACTAAAATGTATTTACACATTCTTTAAGGAATATATATATTGTTTGTCCATGGTTTAATTGACTAAATCTGTTTTGCAGCACTTTGCCAAAAAATAAAAGGATTAAAACGTTTGCTAAACTTTTATTTGATTACCACTGTTTTGGATAATATATTTATATTAAATCGTTGAAAAAATTGTAATAAAATTTAATAAGTTATTAATTATCATAATCATAATCAATTATTGAAGTTAGTTGATATTATGTTTTATTGAACAAATGTTTAATTTATTTAACTGTCATTTTAACTGATGAAAATAATAACCGTAATTTAATAATGCAGTTTATATATTTAACAATTGTTTAATACCATAAAGCGTGATATTTTCTGAGACGGTTCTCATACTGTGAAACTCTCCCCACATGGGGGAGTCCCCCACCCCACCTCCGCTGTCAAACAAGTTACTCAGCAACTTTTACTCATGTTTTAAATTAACTACTTTTTACTTGAGTAGATTTTTTCTGGAATTTTTACTTTTACTCAAGTAAAAATGTATCAAAGTAATAGTAGACTACTTTAGGTTGAATAACATTCTTCCAGTTTCACCTCTGATATTATAACAGTTACTCTAAAATAGTTATGAATTATTAACAACAAATGACATCTTCAACGGTGTAGTTAGATTAATGTAATAATTACTATCTCTAGAAAGTATTGGTCTACATATTACTAAATCCTATATCAACCTCAACCACTTGATTAATACAAGGGACTGCACTTTTAATGCTTTCAAATTAACAATATACAATTGCATGAATTATTCTTGAATTGATCAAAGTGTGTAGAGGGAGAAGGTTATATAAAAATATACCTTTTAAAAATGTATGCTAAATCCACTATTGTTTTATACTGAATTGGTCTATAGTTTATATGCAGTAGCCTATTTAATGTAATTGCATCATATTTTATTTTAAATTAAAGAAGAATTAAGAGTAATCCCTTTAATTAAATTACAATATTTAGATTACTTAGTAATTAATTATACCCAACACCTCTTTTTGTCTGGCGCTGTTGCCATGGTGACTCATAATATCTGCGCTCCATTGATAATGGCTTTTTATAGCTGTGGTGCACGCGCTTGAGTCAGTCAACTCAGAGTTGATTGAACTAACTCATTTCAGCTGTTCTGTAACCGAAAACTCAGAGTTTCCCATCTCAGGGTAAGTCAACTTCAAAGTTCAAGCTTTAACTCTGAGTTGGTTGAACCTCCTTATTAAAACGGGCCCCGGGTCGGCCAATCTGGTTCTGCCCGTTAAAAATAACTTTTGGAAATAACAATCGCGGTCCTGGACACTGAGTGACCTTATAGATTAAGATAAAGTCGGATTTTCTCCAGTCATTGTTAAAAAACAAGCTAATAAAACTTGCGAACTAGCATTGAAGCGGCTAGCAAGAGGGATCGTTTTGCCTCCACCTAAGCTCCGCCCACATAAAAAACGTCACCATGTTTACCAACTGAAAACGGGTCAACAAGACTAATCATCAGTGTACTTCAAATGTGTTAATGATTAGTTAACTAAGTATATTTTAGTTTTAATTAAATTGTAGTTAAGCATAATTTTAAGTGTATTTAGTGTACTTCTGTGTGATAAATCGTGATATGTCTGTGTAGGGACTAATTACATGCTTGATTAGTGATATTAAAGTGTACTTTATTTGCATTACAAGTACATTATAAATTAATTGCGAGTGTCTTTGAAACACATAAGCAATATACCATAAGTGTATTATATTTGAGTGGAAATATGCTCAGTAATACCTTTGGCTTAATCCAAACACTACACATTTTCAACAACAAATGCACATTAATAAACAAATATTACTTAGCTATACTTTGTACAATAAAAGATAGTGTAGGCCTATTTTGAAAGTATACTTTCAATGCATTGTCACAACGATCATTTCCAGCACACAGTTAAGTAAATAAACTTTAAAAATATACTAAAGTACAATTATTTTAAAGTGTGTTAAAAGTTGTATTATGAAAATAGACATAGTTTTAATATATTAAGAGATGGTACATTTTTTGTTCATATATTTTCAATGCACCATTGAAAAAGGGAATATATTTCCAAATACAGTAAAGTACTCATGTTTCCCGAGGGTATCTGTGTAAGTGTGCTATCAGACACCTTCCAAATATCTCAGATTCTCATTCCTCGGTGCCGTCCGACTGTGTCTGTGGGCCGTGTTTTGGCAGAAACTGTGTGTGTGTGTGTGTGCAGTGGAGAGTTAAAGCTAGGCCCGTTGAGCTTTCCGTCGGTGTCATCCTCACATCTGGGGAGAGTAAATGAGAAACGTTGCGGATGAGGAGTGACCGCTCTCACTGTGAGTCGCTTAATGCCGCTCATAAATCTTTCGCAGTCAGCGTGTCGGCATCTCAATCTCTCGCTTTCAAAGTGAGCAAACCATTTGAAGACAGATCACGTTTAAAGCAGACCGAGCTTGCTGTGTTTAGCAGGACGCCGAGTGTTTCTGCATCATTTAGCAGAGTTGCATCAGCTGGGTTTAGTTGGTGCATGCATATCGGCCTATAATAAAAATGCCTTCAAATGTATATGAAGAGTTCAGATGCAAAAGCCTCTAAATGCCATTTGAAATTTTCTTCTAAAATGATCATTTTTATCAAGCTTGTATATTTAAGTTCAGTAATTTCACTTAAATGGCAATGAAGATTACCTATTAATTGTCATTTAAGTGAAATTACTGAACTTAAATATACAAGCTTGATAAAAAATGACCATTCTAGAAGAAAATTTCAAATGGCATTTAGAGGCTTTTGCATCTGAACTCTTCATATTGTTTTTTTTTCTGTCAGGAATCGAGACTTCGCTCGGGTTGAAACAGTCGAGAGATATTTTCTGCCTGTCATGTCATGTGCAGATATCACACACATGAGGTTTTTGTTTCTATGTCTTTTTGTTTTCCATCGGCCTAAATCTCTCAGTTTGAATTATTCATCTGAATTCGTCTCGTTTTTCACTAAAAGATTTTCATTAATAAATAGGTAAAGTCTTCCTCTTGTCAATAATTGTATCCCTTAAATATCTTGACTGTAACCCGACACCCTTGCCTCATTTAGAATGCGTGGTTCTATGAATATGCAAATGAGCCCCGCCCCCACTCACTCACTCAGAGATCCACTGGTTGACGATCACACGTTGATCTGATTGATTACAAGGTGGTTTGTGACGTCAGAAACACCAAAGCGTCTTTGGTTCACTGCAGTTTTAAGGAGGAAATACTCTTATCAACTTACACATGGTGTGTGTTAAAGCGGATTAAAAACAACACATACACACATAAACAACATTAAACGCTGGATTTACACCACAGGGGGACACTAAACTCTTAAATAAGCATACAGTATCTATATAAAAATATATAAATCAATATTTAGTTTTATTAACTAAGAATCTTAAACATTAGACATGTTGTTAATGATGTTTATCATAAGGCGTCTATTCAATAATTGAATAATTAAAAACTTGTATATAAAAGGAAACGTGTTTCATTTGTTTGGGTGTAATTTGTTCTTGTTTCGAGGAGCACTTTATCACATCCGACACAATATCAGCCTGATGTTAACCCGCTTAACACACACCGTGTGTAAGTTGATAAGAGTATTTCCTCCTTAAAACTGCAGTGAAGCAAAGACAGTCTCAAAAACACGCTTTGGTGTTTCTGACGTCACAAACCACCTTGTAGCCAATCAGATCAACGTGTGATCGACAACCAGTGGATCTCTGAGTGGAGGCGGGGCTCATTTGCATATTCATAGAGCCACGAATACTAAATGAGGCAAGGGTGTCGAGTTACATTCAAGATATTTTAAGGCATAAATAAAAACAAATTTAAGGAAAAGAAAAACTTAAATATGTCATTTGGGTGATCAAAGATGAGTTTTAAGGGATACAATTATTAACTTTAATACAGTCCTTTAAATTTATGAACCATTACCTACAGCATATCTTCACTATTTGTATAAGACAAAACACTTGTGACTCCTGCATTGTAGGTTAGATAAACAAATGTGACATATGACAAATGTGAAATAACATAGCTTCTGTATGCTTCATTCATATTCACTCAAAGTTGAAAACAAAACTTTAAATGCAAAAGAAGAAGAGGTTCAGGCCTCTGCTCACCAAGTCCTGACCGATTCAAGCAGGCTGTTGTGCTTTCGAGCAGACAGAGACAAGTCCTTACATGACAGGTCACGGTTCACTGATATTTGAAGTTCATTTCGGTTTCTTGAGTCTGACCATTTGATGTTCATCAGAGAGAAAATACTTTCTACAAAGGCATTTGAGGACCAATGAGACAATCCTGAACATCAATTGGCTTTCCAAAACTGCGTCCCATTTCTCTCTGGCGGATCTTGTGAAATCCTGGTCATCTTTATTTACTCTTGCTAGCACAAAACTGTCCACACAGTTGGTCCGTACTCATTGCGTCTGTGATTTTGAGGGCAACACCACCAGCTTCAGATCAGGGAACTGAGGGAAGGCCCATTGGTTTCAGTTTCACCACATTATATGATGAGTAAATTATCAGAAAAAGTTTTTTTTAAAGTGAACTACTCCTTTAACCCTCTGGGGTTGTTCGGCCCAAATGGACTCGAATTATTTAAATAATTTTTTTTTTTTAAATCACAGCTTCCTCGGAATGGTCCGAAATTTGTTGACTTTGTTGGTATTTGGTATTTGAACACCCAAAAAAATTGGGGACGGGATGTGAAAAGTCTAAGTGGTTGTAAAAAAAATAGTCACACTTGGGGTGTTCGGGTTCAAATGGACCCGCATGGAAAATTAATGGGAAATTGGCAAAAAAAATGTGAAAATACAGAGTTTTTTTGTGCGTACAATCTACAAATCAGCCACGATCTTGAAAAAAAGGGGTGAATCTATAAAACATCAAGAGTGCAAAACAGACACACACACACAAACACACTTTTACACCAAAAAATTCAGATTATACATGTGTTTTGCATCCATCTCATTTTAAAAATAGTTTTATGAGGCCTAGGCTTGACTCTAAAATGAAATACAGCTTTAAAAAAATAAAAATAAAAATATTTTTTTAAATATTTTTTTCTAATTTTGTCATAATTATTGCATTAATACTAATTATAATTTTTTTTTATTTTTGAAATTTTCTCAAAACACCAAAAAAGAAAAGAAAAAATATTATAAAAAACGAGTAAAAAAAAAAATCATGATTTTTTTTTTTTTTAAATATGAATCCCGACCCGAACACCCCGAGTGTGACTCTGAAACGAACAACCCCAGAGGGTTAAGGGACAATTTAAACGGGTTTAACTCATACATAAAAACATAAAACACAATTTACAACACATGAAGTCAGAAACAATTATACCGGAGATAAGTGACGAATATGTTTATTAGAGAGCTAAGGGTGAAAGGTCAAAAGTTAGGGTGGCTTTTCTTCAGTGCTTGGAAGAACACGGTTGTTGACGAGTAAGAAAAAGTTCCTGACAAACATCTTTTCGGGCTGTGAGTTTCCTTCCTGCCTGCTATTGGATGAGATTTATCTGAATTTCATTGGCTGAAATCCTGCAGAACAAAAATGGAGTCATCCAGTTGACATTGGTATCAAACGTGCACATGTTTTCAGATGGAAAAACGATAACTAATGTGAGCCATTTCACATTTATCCAACACACAGCGGTGATAGTCCCTCGAGCTGCAGAAAAGCCACCAGGATGTTCATGTTGAACTATAAACATGTCATTGACTCGCCCGCCATCAAATATTTACCATTTTCTATTGTGGACTCGTGAGGCCGGATGCGTCTGAAACAGATGGATTGTGCACTTGAAATGCACTGCTCCAAAAATATTCCTTCTGATTGACATGTGTACTTATAGAGTCACTGGGAAGTCATTTAGCTCTGCTGGTCTGAAGAGAAAGAGAGGAGATGCCGTCTCTCCGTATCAGTAACAGAACTAAGTTTTAATATGTGAGAAGCCTCGTCGGTGAATTCGATCCCAGGTACTCTAGAGGAATGTCAAAGGCAGCGTTGTCTGAATTCCTCAGAGGTTTGGCTGTAGATAAGGAGGTTGTGATTAATAAAGCTTCTCGTGGGATGCTTCAGGTCATTTTCAGGCCATGGGTAAAAAATTTGACTCATTTGGTTTATTAAACTCAAAATTGACCCGATTAAAAAACTAGACCTCACTTGAAATTGATTAATGCTTGCAAAACCAAATAAAGCAATGAATTACTGTACAGTAGGCTATTGTGTTAGGCTACTGTGGCCTTTCGTCAGTAACGTAAGCATCGTAAGCCCAAGTAGATCGTAGAACAATTGCCACCAATGCTCTCTACTATTCAGAAACACATCACATTCATAACATATAGTAGATAATGACTCTTTCAAACACCTCCTGTATGATATTCAGTTGCACAAATGGTTGTATTTTTCTCTGACAAGAAGATTTCCCCTCTCTAAAATTGTCTAGTTGCTGATGTGATATGTTTTGATTGTCGTCGTTTGGCATTAATTAGATCCAGGTGCGCCTCGTAACTCCTCGTGACACGTTCATACTCCCGTTCCTCGGAGAGACATTTATTCCATCAGCACTCACAGACCAATTAACGTTTTCTCAATGACCTTTTGACCTCTCTGTCCCACTGTCAGCCGAACACAAAGCAGATTAAGGGCCGTTTAATGTGCTCGAGGCACTTTTAGTTAAAACATCAGTAGACAGTGAAGCACATCTGTTGATGGTTGTCTGGGCAAATCCAATTGAATATCTAACGATCTGAAAGTCAATCCCAGATAATGGATAATACCAGCGGAACTGAGGTGCAATTTTGTCTGAAATGCATAATGAGAACATGATTGACAGACTAAAATTACATGTTCATTATATAAAATCGTTTTTTTTTTGTTTTTTTTTAAGGGAAGCCATATTTACTGTTGTGGTCAGCGAATCATAGAATCACAGAAATTCTGCATGAGGGCAGAAGATTTCCCCACTGTCAATTGTGGATTCAGGCAGACAGAAGAAGGCAGAGGAATTAAAGGGTTAGTTCACCCAAAAATGAAAATTCTGTCAGTATTTACTCACCCTCATGTTGTTCCAACCCCGTAAGACCTTCGTTCATCTTCGTTCAAGATATTTAAGATATTAAGATCGCTCCTGCATACAGTCCATTGGCTTCTTGAGGGAATGACACTTGCTGTCCTCGAAAAGTCATTAAAGACATCGTTAAAATAGTCCAAGTGACTACAGGGGCTCAATCTTAAGTTTATCAAACGACGAGAACACTTTTGTGCGCAAAAAAACAACAAAAATAACGACTTTATTTCAACTATTCACTTTCTTCTCCATGGGCCTGTAGTCAGTTAACGTAGTGTGATTGCGTAGAGCTACGTCACACGTAGGCTCACTATTGGCCGACGCTGGTCATGTGTGTGATGCGTGTGACGTACAATAACAGAAGCTTACGCTATTAAACTAGTAACCTGACTCGCGCAGAGGGAGAAATAAACCAATAGTTGAAATAAAGTCGTTATTTTTGTTGTTTTTTTGCGCACAAAAGTGTTCTCGTCGTTTGATAAACTTAAGATTGAGCCCCTGTAGTCACTTGGACTATTTTAACGATGACTTTTCGATGCCATCAAGTGTCATTCCCTCAAGAAGCCTATGGACTAGTATGCAGGAGCGATCTTAATATCTTAAATATCTTAATTTGTGTTGTGAAGATGAACGAAGGTCTTACGGGGTTGGAACAACATGAGGGTGAGTAAATACTGACAGAATTTTCATTTTTGGGTGAACTAACCCTTTAAGTTCCAACACAAAGTTTAATGACAACTTAAATAGCAAAAACTAACGAGGATAATTGATAGAACACAACTCAAAACCAATGACTAAGGCAAAGACAGACGAGTGGCGCGAATCAGAACAAGGCATGTCACAAATGAAAACAGAAACAGACTGGACATAATGCTAACACCCACCAAGATTTCGCAGAATTCACTTCACAATATACGATGAACTTTCTGTTCGCAAATATGTTTTCCCTTGAACTGTTTACAGCTGGTATTGAGATGCATTTTGATCGATCGGATCACATGTGGACGACACTAAATACAAATGTAAATGGCGTCTGAAACGTTTTTAGCTTGTCCGCTTTCCGATCGGATTGTTTTTGTAGTGTAAACGCTCATGTGGTCGTGTGTGCTCAAACATCCACAAAAGACCATCGGTAACACTTTACAATACGGGTGCACTAATTTCATGCACAGATAATACTGAATTAATGTGTAACTAATGATTATCTGAGCTATTCATTAATGATTACCACATTAGGAACTAATTTAGAGTCTGTAAGTTTAATGTATTAGTTCATACATGAATTGTTATTAATTATATATGTACACTCTAAAAAATGCTGGGTTATTTTAACCCAACTTTGGGTCAAATATGGACTAACCCAGCCGTTGGGTTAATTTTTTACATTACATTTTTAACCCAACATTTAGGGTTTGTCCATATTTGACCCAAAATTGGGTTAAAACAACCCAGCATTTTTTAGAGTGTAATTGTGGATTAATTCCATTTAACTAATAGTGTTAATTACTATGTTAATTACCAGAATGAGCCAAATCCTTGTATTTCAACTTCCAGATAATATGACAGGAACACTAATATGCATTAATATATGATTAATTACTTCATTGTTAGTGCGAATTCATGTGCAAATTACTAAATGACTAGTTAATAATGATGTGCCCCAACAAGTGAAGTCATAACATAGTGATACCTTTGCAAATCATTAGCTAATGATTCATTAAAGCAGAAAACTGGAAGTTGAAGTGCATAGCTTTGACTAATTGTGGTATTTATTAGTTAATAAAATATGTTATTAAGGAATTAATACACAATGACACATTGAATTAATAGCAATTCATGTATTACTTAATATATTAATCATATAGACTCTTTATTAGTTGCTGATGCAGTAATCATTAATTAATGGTTTAGCTCACATTAACTCGTGATTATCTGCATTAGTTAAGCATGAATTAATGCATATTAGTGCATCCGTATTGTAACGTGTTACCAGACCATCTGCTCCCTAATGCGTAAACATTATGGGAAGAGCTCTAGCCAGACGGGGATTTAAACTTTATCGGCAGAAGACCCAGGTATGATTTGAAGATGACAAACGTCCTCCTTATTTCAGAGGTGCACCACACAGTGAAACTGCATCCAAGGATCTGTCAGGAATGATTATTAGAGCCGGTATCAGATTCTGCTGTAAACTTACTTGGTAAATTCACTCTTGATGGTGACGATGATGATGCTCTTCTCTTCCTCTAGGTCTGGTGACTGGGTTTTCTATGAGTCCACCCACCCTTGACAACACCAAAGACCAGCTTGTGATTAACGCTAACGACACATTGAGCATTACATGCAGGTACAATCCAATCATCTACGGTATACTTGACTCTGTCTAAAAGTATCTTAATCAGTATTTTGCTTTTTTTCACTTATGAGCTCGTATTAACCACCTCTCTGCATTTCTCCTCTTCTCTAGCTTGTTTAATCTATTTGTCAAAAAAAACCTGCCATTGTACATATGAATATTGGGTAACACTTTACAATACGGGTGCACTAATATGCATTAAGTCATGCTTAACTAATGCACAGATAATCATGAGTTAATGTATGACTCATGAAGAACTAAACCATTAATTAATGATTACTGCATCAGCAACTAATAAAGAGTCTATATGATTAATAGATTTAGTAATACATGATTTGCTGTTAATTCAATGTATCATTGTGTATTAATTCACATATTTTATTAACTAATAGTGTACTGTGTTAATTACCACAATTAGTCAAAGCTATGCACTTCAACTTCCAGCTGTCTGCTTTAATTAATCATTAGCTAATGATTTACAAAGGTATCATTATGGTATGACTTTACTTGTTGGGGCACATCATTATTAAAGCCATTTAGTAATTTGCACATGAATTCGCACTAACAATGAAGTAATTAATCATATATTAATGCATATTAGTGTACCTGTCATATTATCTGGAAGTTGAAATACAAGGCTTTGGCTCATTAATTAACATATTAATTAACACTATTAGTTAAAAAAATGATTTGTTATGGAATTAATCCACAATTACATATTTAATTAATAACAATTCATGTATGAACTAATACATTTACCTTACAGACTCTTAATTAGTTCCTAATGTGGTAATCATTAATGAATAGCTTAGATAATAATTAGTTACACATCATTTCAGTATTATCTGTGCATTAGTTAAGCATGAATTAAAAGTGCACCCGTACCGAATATTGTTAGTTCCTTAACGAATGCTTTTGTTCCTCTCGCTTTGGGTCTGATAAATGAATAAATGTAAATATATTAAATATGAATTATTGTACTTTTAGAAATTTATTTGTCACACTAAATAGCCATTTAAACCAGTAAAAGGTGATGTAACATTTTTTATGTTAAATTACATTTTCTTAACCCAGTTTACAGCATGTAACCATTGAAACAATGTTGAGTCAGGGTTGATGTGTCAACGCTGATTACACTGAAAATGACGTTAGAAAGTGATGCAACGATGTTGACCTAAAATATAAATATTCCCCTCACACTTCCATAGATTCTTTCTGAAATTCTTGATATTTACAAAAAAAGGGCCGTGGACACATTATATATCAAAAACCCTAATGCATCTAGGTTAAATTACTTTTTGGTGCAGAATGGGATAAAATGTCTACTTTAATAAACAATCATGACCTGGATTTTGTTGATTTTGATTGAATAAATGGATAGCCATTACAAAAACAAGGAGAATGTTACATTTGGATTTGATTTGATAGTTAGGTTTAGAAATAAATGTGGTATGAACACACAGGGAGGCTATCCAACATTTTTAGGTCTAATCCCTTTCAAATTTGCAGACGTTTCTCGCCAAGAATTCCCAGAATAAATAGTTTTTCAGCAGTTCAGTGTGATCGATGAGCAATATTAAGCAAAGCCATGGCTGGCGTTCAGAAATCACTGTATTTCATAATCTGATCGAGGAACACATCAGTTTAAATGTCATTGGCCTTTTTGTCTGTTACAAGCGACTCCAGCACTGTTTCAAACCATGCACAGTACGCTTTGTGAAAGTGAAAACAAACATCTTTGCAAGCAATCAAGGCAAACCTTACTATTTGTATTTCTCGTACTCAGGATTAATAATTTAAACAACCTCATCCTCTATATATATCATACTGAGAGAAGACTGGTATGACTCAGACCAGACTTGGGAGTAATGCATTACAAGTAACGCGAGTTATGTAATCAGATTACTTTTTAACTAGTAAAGTAACTAGTATAAGTAATAAATTACTTTTAATTTTACAACAAAATGTGTTACTTTTTCAAATAAGTAACGTAATAAGTAACTTTGTTTTCTCATGTATTGACTGACATCTCTCCTTTACTTATGTTGAGAGGAATCGAGTAAGTACAGAGGCGTTGTGTGTGAACATGAGGATTGTAGTTCTAGACTAAATGTGAGCATTTACTAATTTCACTTACACAAAAACAGATTCAGTATTCCTCAAAATGAATAAAAACAGTGAAATGTAAACTCAGAATATTGTGCAAATCTGCAGTAATTAATTAAATATGTTAAATTACACAAATATACTTTATTTATTTAAACAATGTGACCTTTGATGATCCAATTCGACCATATTAATAAGCAAAAATGACTTTAGTTAAACACATTTTTGTTTTTATTGCTGCACCATGTTGTGAATTTGCCTTTCTTTCACCCTGAGGCTTATTAATGTTCACTTTTGCTGTGAAACGGCCTTTGCTTTTTACCAAAATATAGCTTTTTTTGTTATTGCAATCCCATCTCAGGTGACAAGAAGTAATGCAAAGTCAAGTAACCCACTACTTTAGGTCTAGAAGATTTACATCTAGAAGAGATAAAGGGCCTAGAAGAGGAGCATTGATCAAACTTTATCTAATTAGTCAGTTTTGAAGATGAACTGAATGAGTTAGGGTTTAAACACATTTTTCACTCAGATTTGATCTCCTTAAAGGAGTAGTTCACTTTTAAAAAAGCTTCTGCTGATAATTTACTCACCCCCATGTCATCCAAGATGTCCATGTCGTTCTTTCTTCAGTCGAAAAGAAATTAAGGTTTTTGATGAAAACATTCCAGGATTTTCTCCATATAATGGACTTCAATGGGAACCAAACGGTTCAAGGTCCAAAAGACAGTTTCAGTGCAAACTGTTCAAAGGGCTTTAAACGATTCCAGACGATGAATAAGGGTCTTATCAAGCAAAACGACTGCTCATTTAATAAATAATTTAAAGTTAAAAATGAAAGTTTTATAGCTTTTCGTGTTTATGCACGTTGGTGACTCTCCTGTTCGAACTCGTTTATCAAAATGAGCGAATCTTTTTCTAAGTCATTTGGTTCATTCAACGAACGAGATGAACGAGTTGACTCGGGAAAAGATTCGTTCATTTTGATGAACGAGTTCGAACAGGAGAGTCACGAACGCGCATCACAGAACAGAGCAAGGCGAGCATTTGAGCTTATAAAACTTAAACTTTGTTATTTATTTATTAAACGAGCGATTGTTTCGCTTGATAAGACCCTTATTCATCGTCTGGAGTCGTTTAAAGCCCTTTGAACAGTTTGCACTGAAACTGTCTTTTGGACCTTGAACCGTTTGGTTCCCATTGAAGTCCATTATATGGAGAAAATCCTGGAATGTTTTCATCAAAAACCTTCATTTCTTTTCGACTGAAGAAAGAAAGACATGGACATCTTGAATGACATGGGGGTGAGTAAATTATCAGCAAAAGCTTTTTTAAAAGTGAACGACTCCTTTAAGTTCAGAATTTACTGTAGGTTGTGTGCCATGGGGCAATACTGTAGTAAAACAGCAGACTTTATGTGACTTTATACTCCAGGGGACAGCGGATTCTGGACTGGAGCTGGCCTGAAGAGTCTTTGAGTAAAATCGAGACGACTGACCGTCAGCATCAGCCGTCCCCCGGGCCCACGGCGGGCCACAGAGCGGTCAGGGTGCAGGAGTGTGAAGGGGAGGCTGGGAAACCCTACTGTAAGTCCTTAACACTGCCCGACACCCAGGCCAATGACTCCGGACACTACCGCTGCTTCTACCAGGGCATCAAAGCCGTCATCGACGGGACCACGGCGGCCAGCACTTTTGTCTTTGTGCGAGGTGAGAGCTTTCTTTTGCTCCATCAATGTTTTTATTTTCCTTTATGAAATTTTTTTTCTCCTTTATTTAGTTTTTGAATATGAATTTTGTTTTTTGTTTTTCTGAACAAAGGTCCCAAAGGAAACTGATATAGCACAGTATGTGAATTGTGTAGGGAACTTTAGGTATATAAAGTATAGATATAAATATAGGTGATCCAAA
Source organism: Pimephales promelas (assembly GCF_988280905.1). Taxonomy (NCBI): domain Eukaryota; kingdom Metazoa; phylum Chordata; class Actinopteri; order Cypriniformes; family Leuciscidae; genus Pimephales; species Pimephales promelas. The sequence continues at coordinate 1,436,513 of NC_142777.1, forward strand.
CAGATCACAGCGGTGACAGGATCTGCAAAAAAATAAATAATATTATAGACAAAAATGCTACCATAACGAAATACCTAGTTAGGTAAATAAATTAAGAGTTACAATGATATAATGCAATATAAAAACAAGATATCACATTCCCAAGTGTCTAATCTAATACAGGCGTCTATATTTTCCTAAATATATCTAGCTTGTCATCAATGTTATTTTACTGCATTTTTGTATTATCTTCCTATTAAAAAGGCTACATATCCTTTATTCTTCTTTATATTCCCAGATAGCAACATAGTGTCGGCCCAGATCTGGTACACATGGATTCCACACGGCCCGGATGTGGGCTGGATCTGAGCCGACACTGTTGCAGTCTGGATTACAGTCTCAGATTTATATTTGCCCTTTTTCTTCAGCTTTAGATACTTTGAAGAATGTGCAAACCCGTCATTCCCCCTTAAAGGAGTAGTTCACTTTTGAAAAAACTTTTGCTGTTAATTTACTCACCCCCATGTCATCCAAGATGTCCATGTCTTTCTTTCTTCAGTCGAAAAGAAATTAAGGTTTTTGATTCAGGATTTTCTCCATATAATGGACTTACATGGGAACCAAACGGTTCAAGGTCCAAAAGACAGTTAATAACAGCTTCAAATGTCTTTTAACGACACCAGACGATGAATAAGGGTCTTATCATGCGAAACGATCGGGCGACGTAGCCGGAAGTAGAGAATCAAAATCGTCCGACATCGTTGTTTTACCTTTTAATTCCTTTTTTTGTAAACGGCGTTTGAGTTAGTTTGCACGTTCAACCTATGCGTTCAACTTGTAAACACTGACTCTGTACTTTCGGCTATACGTCGCCCGTGACCTTTTGAACGTAATTACGAATTACGTGACGTTACAAACGCGCCTCGCAGAATATAGCAAGGCTAGCATTTGTCCTTAGACTGGAATAAGTTTTGAAATAACCGATCGTTTCGCATGATAAGACCCTTATTCATCGTCTGGTGTCGTTTAAAGACATTTGAAGCTGTTATTAACTGTCTTTTGGACCTTGAACCGTTTGGTCCCCATTGAAGTCCATTATATGGAGAAAAATCCTGGAATGTTTTCATCAAAAACCTTAATTTCTTTTCGACTGAAGAAAGAAAGACATCTTGGATGACATGGGGGTGAGGAAATTATCAGCAAAAGTATTTTCAAAAGTGAACTAATCCTTTAAGGCGAGACACGGCAGACAAACACAGTTTTTTTTTTCACTGGTCAATTTTGAGATTTTGGGCTATTTGTATTCAATAACATGTCATATTTCAGACTTGTGCTGAAAAAAAGTCCAAAATACACATTTAGGTCTTTATTTTACTACACTTTGTCTGTATGTGTAGATTTCGTCCAAATTCGCTCAAAAGTTGGCGATCTAATTCATCCCGTTGCTCCGTGATCGCGATCCGCACCGTCATCGCACACGCCGTTAGAAAGCTCTCAATGCTGTCGGATCCAAATATGGCCATTTCCTTTTTATCAGCAACCAATCATGAAAGTAAAATGGGCCATTTAACTTCGAAATGCGCAATCCCATAAAAAGTTTTTTCTCACACTTCTCCACTTCTGTAGCACCTACATGCACCAAACTTTACAGCTGTATTCCTAACTATATTGTAAGGGTTTGTTAAAAGGGATTTGTTGAAATATCACTCTTGGCATGATTTATGACATTTTATGCCTAAAAATAGGGCGGAAATCTATTTTTTAAAGCTATCGGCAGTATTTTCTGATTTACAGGGTAACAAAAGGAGATATTCATAATCCCCTCTGAAAATGTCTTTTCATTGAATAAATGAACAAAAGGCAAACATAATTTTGAACCTTGTTTTTTTCAATGGTCAGATTCGTCACTTCAAAATGCATGCAAATTAGCACACATTTAATTAGATATAGCCTGATTAGCATATTTAAACTTAAATTTACAGAAAACTTGCAATACATTTTTTTCTCCTATTTATGCGAGTAGTCAACTGGTAAAGTTTCATGGTGACATCTGTAAGTGAAATTTTTTATCCTATTCACCTGCAATGTCTCGCCTTAACAAAGACTATGCAGACTACGGTCAACAGTTCAGTCCAAAAGATAATGTGATCTTCAAGAAGATGTGATTTTCCCAGTATGAAGCCGAAGGACTCGAATGGTGTGTAAATGTTATCTGTAGTTCTGGACAAATGGACTGTAATTCTTCATCATTCTTTAGCCCGTTTGTGCAAATACATACTTAACCTTTAAAAGAACAGAAGGAATACATTTCCTTTAAAAGAAGTCATTTTTATCCTTATAGAGTTGTTGAATATCAGTGTCTGGTCCCTTTTTCAATTTGTGGCATTTTCCTGAGGCAAACCAAATCACAAATCCTGTCTTTATTCGACTCCCTTCAAAGAATGCTTGGCCGGCCTGTCTTTGTCTAAAGTTTCTATTTTCTTTGGGAAACAGACAAAGACATCATAAACATCTCATTCAAAACATCAGCCCTGTTCAGAAGATCAGAGAAGATTACACACGAACACGCTAAGAACATGTTTGCTTTGCCCCCGAGTCGGCCCACGAATAGGAAAAGCTTTTCGAGATAAGAAAGTGAATAAAGAGACGCTTCATGATGCCAGATATCAGCATTAGAGATCATGTCCCTGCCAGGGTCCTCCTTATCTTATAAAAGGAGGAATTTATGTTGTGTTTGATGGTCTGAGCGCACTATCACCTCACAAATGTGGATGGGAGTGTAAGTATTATTTAATTTACTCAGTAACATTACATTTGGATGTCAAGCCTGTCTGGATTCATATATAAATGAACTTGTGAATTCCAGTTCAAATTTACAGAACATGTTTTTAATCTAAATATCAATTAAAAAATGGAAATTCTGCCAGTTCCCAGTGTCATTTCACAATTGTTGAACCCAAAAGTAGTTTTTGACAATCCTCAAGGCAGTTTTCCCCACACATTACAGAGACCCAAAAGCCACAGAAGTTCACAATGATCCCGAACCGACTGGCTGGAAGAGCACACGGCTGCTTTGTTTTGGATTAGTTGGACACATCATTGACTCTTGCACGATTATCAGTATATTTTGGACTGGTCATCACACAAAACTAGTGTGTAAGGAAAAATGTTTTAAATATGTCATTTTGATTATCAAAGATGAGTTTTGAGGGAGACTATTATTGGCTACGGGGGGGACTTTAAAGTAGTAGTTCACTTTTCAAAAAACTTTTTCTGATAATTTACTCGCCCCCGTGTCATCCAAGATGTCCATGTCTTTCTTTCTTCAGTCGAAAAGAAATTAAGGTTTTTGATGAAAACATTCCAGGATTTTATAATGGACTTCAATGGGAACCAAACGGTTCAAGGTTCAAAAGACAGTTTCAGTGCAAACTGTTCAAAGGACTTTAAACGATTCCAGACGATGAATAAGGGTCTTATCAAGCGAAACGATCACTCATTTAATAAATAAATAACAAAGTTTAAGTTTTATAAGCTCAAATGCTCGCCTTGCTCTGTTCTGTGATGCGCGTCCGTGACTTTCCTGTTCGAACTCGTTCATCAAAATGAACGAATCTTTTTTCGTCTCATTTGGTTCATTCAACGAACGAAATGAACGTGTTGACTCAGGAAAAGATTCGTTCATTTTCGAACTCAAAAGTAGTTTTTGACGATCCTCAAGGCCGTTTTTCCCATACAACATTTGAACTCTTCATCAAAATGACCGAATCTTTTCCTGAGTCAACACGTTCGTTTCGTTCGTTGAATGAACCAAATGAGAGGAAAAAAGACTCTCCTGTTCGAACTCTTTCATCAAAATGAACGAATCTTTTTTCGTCTCATTTGGTTCATTCAATGAACGAAACGAACGTGTTGACTCAGGAAAAGATTCGTTCATTTTCGAACTCAAAAGTAGTTTTTGACGATCCTCAAGGCCGTTTTTCCCATACAACATTTGAACTCTTCATCAAAATGAACGAATCTTTTCCTGAGTCAACACGTTCGTTTCGTTCGTTGAATGAACCAAATGAAAGGTAAAAAAGACTCTCCTGTTCGAACTCGTTCATCAAAATGAACGAATCTTTTTTCGTCTCATTTGGTTCATTCAACGAACGAAACGAACGTGTTGACTCAGGAAAAGATTCGTTCATTTTCGAACTCAAAAGTAGTTTTTGACGATCCTCAAGGCCGTTTTTCCCATTCAACATTTGAACTCTTCATCAAAATGAACGAATCTTTTCCTGAGTCAACACGTTCGTTTCGTTCGTTGAATGAACCAAATGAAAGGTAAAAAAGACTCTCCTGTTCGAACTCGTTCATCAAAATGAACGAATCTTTTTTCGTCTCATTTGGTTCATTCAACAAACGAAACGAACGTGTTGACTCAGGAAAAGATTCGTTCATTTTCGAACTCAAAAGTAGTTTTTGACGATCCTCAAGGCCGTTTTTCCCATACAACATTTGAACTCTTCATCAAAATGAACGAATCTTTTCCTGAGTCAACACGTTCGTTTCGTTCGTTGAATGAACCAAATGAAAGGGAAAAAAGACTCTCCTGTTCGAACTCGTTCATCAAAATGAACGAATCTTTTTTCGTCTCATTTGGTTCATTCAACGAACGAAACGAACGTGTTGACTCAGGAAAAGATTCGTTCATTTTCAAACTCAAAAGTAGTTTTTGACGATCCTCAAGGCCGTTTTTCCCATACAACATTTGAACTCTTCATCAAAATGAACGAATCTTTTCCTGAGTCAACACGTTCGTTTCGTTCGTTGAATGAACCAAATGAGACGAAAAAAGACTCTCCTGTTCGAACTCGTTCATCAAAATGAACGAATCTTTTTTCGTCTCATTTGGTTCATTCAACGAACGAAACGAACGTGTTGACTCAGGAAAAGATTCGTTCATTTTCGAACTCAAAAGTAGTTTTTGACGATCCTCAAGGCCGTTTTTCCCATACAACATTTGAACTCTTCATCAAAATGAACGAATCTTTTCCTGAGTCAACACGTTCGTTTCGTTCGTTGAATGAACCAAATGAAAGGTAAAAAAGACTCTCCTGTTCGAACTCGTTCATCAAAATGAACGAATCTTTTTTCGTCTCATTTGGTTCATTCAACGAACGAAACGAACGTGTTGACTCAGGAAAAGATTCGTTCATTTTCGAACTCAAAAGTAGTTTTTGACGATCCTCAAGGCCGTTTTTCCCATACAACATTTGAACTCTTCATCAAAATGAACGAATCTTTTCCTGAGTCAACACGTTCGTTTCGTTCGTTGAATGAACCAAATGAGAGGAAAAAAGACTCTCCTGTTCGAACTCGTTCATCAAAATGAACGAATCTTTTTTCGTCTCATTTGGTTCATTCAACGAACGAAACGAACGTGTTGACTCAGGAAAAGATTCGTTCATTTTCAAACTCAAAAGTAGTTTTTGACGATCCTCAAGGCCGTTTTTCCCATACAACATTTGAACTCTTCATCAAAATGAACGAATCTTTTCCTGAGTCAACACGTTCGTTTCGTTCGTTGAATGAACCAAATGAGAGGAAAAAAGACTCTCCTGTTCGAACTCTTTCATCAAAATGAACGAATCTTTTTTCGTCTCATTTGGTTCATTCAACGAACGAAACGAACGTGTTGACTCAGGAAAAGATTCGTTCATTTTCAAACTCAAAAGTAGTTTTTGACGATCCTCAAGGCCGTTTTTCCCATACAACATTTGAACTCTTCATCAAAATGAACGAATCTTTTCCTGAGTCAACACGTTCGTTTCGTTCGTTGAATGAACCAAATGAGAGGAAAAAAGACTCTCCTGTTCGAACTCTTTCATCAAAATGAACGAATCTTTTTTCGTCTCATTTGGTTCATTCAACGAACGAAACGAACGTGTTGACTCAGGAAAAGATTCGTTCATTTTCGAACTCAAAAGTAGTTTTTGACGATCCTCAAGGCCGTTTTTCCCATACAACATTTGAACTCTTCATCAAAATGAACGAATCTTTTTCTGAGTCAACACGTTCGTTTCGTTCGTTGAATGAACCAAATGAGAGGAAAAAAGACTCTCCTGTTCGAACTCGTTCATCAAAATGAACGAATCTTTTTTCGTCTCATTTGGTTCATTCAACGAACGAAACGAACGTGTTGACTCAGGAAAAGATTCGTTCATTTTCGAACTCAAAAGTAGTTTTTGACGATCCTCAAGGCCGTTTTTCCCATACAACATTTGAACTCTTCATCAAAATGAACGAATCTTTTCCTGAGTCAACACGTTCGTTTCGTTCGTTGAATGAACCAAATGAGAGGAAAAAAGACTCTCCTGTTCGAACTCGTTCATCAAAATGAACGAATCTTTTTTCGTCTCATTTGGTTCATTCAACGAACGAAACGAACGTGTTGACTCAGGAAAAGATTCGTTCATTTTCGAACTCAAAAGTAGTTTTTGACGATCCTCAAGGCCGTTTTTCCCATTCAACATTTGAACTCTTCATCAAAATGAACGAATCTTTTCCTGAGTCAACACGTTCGTTTCGTTCGTTGAATGAACCAAATGAGAGGAAAAAAGACTCTCCTGTTCGAACTCGTTCATCAAAATGAACGAATCTTTTTTCGTCTCATTTGGTTCATTCAACGAACGAAACGAACGTGTTGACTCAGGAAAAGATTCGTTCATTTTCAAACTCAAAAGTAGTTTTTGACGATCCTCAAGGCCGTTTTTCCCATACAACATTTGAACTCTTCATCAAAATGAACGAATCTTTTCCTGAGTCAACACGTTCGTTTCGTTCGTTGAATGAACCAAATGAGAGGAAAAAAGACTCTCCTGTTCGAACTCTTTCATCAAAATGAACGAATCTTTTTTCGTCTCATTTGGTTCATTCAACGAACCAAACGAACGTGTTGACTCAGGAAAAGATTCGTTCATTTTCAAACTCAAAAGTAGTTTTTGACGATCCTCAAGGCCGTTTTTCCCATACAACATTTGAACTCTTCATCAAAATGAACGAATCTTTTCCTGAGTCAACACGTTCGTTTCGTTCGTTGAATGAACCAAATGAGACGAAAAAAGACTCTCCTGTTCGAACTCGTTCATCAAAATGAACGAATCTTTTTTCGTCTCATTTGGTTCATTCAACGAACGAAACGAACGTGTTGACTCAGGAAAAGATTCGTTCATTTTCGAACTCAAAAGTAGTTTTTGACGATCCTCAAGGCCGTTTTTCCCATACAACATTTGAACTCTTCATCAAAATGAACGAATCTTTTCCTGAGTCAACACGTTCGTTTCGTTCGTTGAATGAACCAAATGAGACGAAAAAAGATTCGTTCATTTTGATGAACGAGTTCGAACAGGAGAGTCACGAACGCGCATCACAGAACAGAGCATTTGTGCTTATAAAACTTTGCTATTTATTTAAGTTTTTTTAAAAGTGAACAACTCCTTTAAGGTTGTTTTCACTGTAAGGCATTTTGAGAAGCTTCTTTAAAGGTGCTATATAACATAAATTACTATTTAAGTCAGGTTCCTCAGTTGTCTCCTACAGAAAAGTAAAGGTTACATTTTAAAGTCAGTTACATCGATGAGTCTAATCGTTTAACTGCTAGTTGGTCAAACTAGTTCACACAGTGGCGGTGTTTGTGCAACCATGTGAGTAAGTAAAGAGAGACTCATAGGGGGATTGTTTATTTTCGCTCTGTATTTGAAACGAATTGAGTAGATCAAAGAGTCTGCGACATCGGACGACTTTTCCTGGTGTTGCTCTCATTCCTTGACGGCGTCGTGAGAGCCAGGGGCCCGGGGAGAGCCAGGTACAGACGTCCCGCTGACTCGCTCACTCGTGTGAAACGCCGGGTGATTTCTCCTGACAGCACGCCGAAGCCGTGTCCACAGATCTCCTTAGGGGGCTGATCAGAGCCAGCTGAAATCACACATATAAATTAGCAGTGAGCGGAGAGCAGAATGGCTCTTGGCTGCATGTGGCTTCATTTATCCAACGCCTCTCGATCCGAGCTGTCGGCGTTACGGCTTCATGTCACGCCCTCCAGCGCCTCCCAATCTCTTCAGAAAAAACAATTCCCCTCCTGAAGATGATTTATTGAGAAGCACCATAGCTGTGGGGAGTTGTGTATTTTCCCTGTTATGCCTGTGTACGCAGACCACCGCGGGGCAGAAACATGAACCCCGAGATACGGAGGTGTGTTTGGACTCCGACAGCTTGGAGTGATTGCTTTGAGCTGCGTGAGGAAGAAGCAGACCTGTTAGAATAATGCCGGCTTTGGAGAAGCGGATGTTCAGATAAAGAGCGCTAGATAGGGAACGCTGGAGAGGTTTGTTTTAGCGGTCCCGCACATATGGATTGCGACCGAGAAGAAAGCCTTGTATTTAGTGGTTTAAGGAACGGTGCAGGAGACTGTTGATAGAGCGGTGTCATGAAAATCTCACCTCTTAGATATAATCAGGATAAAAACTGTGTATATTCAGGCAAAGAACTGGAGGTGGAATGTTAAGTCTTGACTTTAAAGGAATAATCTGGGTTAGACTTCCCAGACAGCAAACTGACATTGAATCAACGTGGAAACGACGTCTCTCATGGCATTGAAACAACGTTGATTTTTGAACGTCAGACGCGGCATTCTTCAAAGCTAAATGAAAATTGAAAATTGGTTCGCTTTCATAACGTTAAAACAACGCGTTGATTTCAAGTTGATTTTCCGTTAGTTTTGAAAGAATGACGCGTCTGACGTTGGTTCAACGTTAATTCGATGAGCAAAACAATGTCAGATCAACGTTGTTTCGATGTCATGTTTCTACGTTGATTCAATGTCAGTTTGCTATCTGGGTTAGGCCGTCCCAGACAGCAAACTGACATTGAATCAACGTGGAAACAACGTCTCTCATGACATCGAAACAACGTTGATTTTGCTCATCGAATTAACGTTGAACCAACGTCAGACGCGGCAATCAGAACTCACGATTCGAATTGCGTACCGAACACGCCCCCCTGCTGTTACCCCGCCCCCGCCCTCGCCCAGCCCGGCTCAATGGACCTCCTCATGTCTTATGTGTACAGTACACAACCAGTTTTGTTCAGTTTTGTCGCCTAACCACCATTAACACCAAATAACAAGCTCTGTGTTTTGTTACTTTCGATAATAAGCAAGGTGTAATCTTTCAAAATCTGTATATTTGATCACGCAATTCAAACAATAAATGGCGTTTTGGCGCTCTTTGATGTCGCGTGACATTTCAAGCGGCAGCGCGGCGCGCGAGTAAACGCGATCATCTCTTCCTCAGTCACAGAATGGACACCTGAAGGTATGTTGAAATATACAGTATACTTACTGAAATGCATCATAACTCGTGTAATCGCTCAATCAGTGTTTCAGCAGCGGAAAGACGTCAACAAAACAGCATAGCTTGTCACTAGCGTTATATTTACCTCAGAGGCAGTGATTCAGCGTCCACAACTTTGGTTCCTATAAATGCAGGTTCCTATTAAACTCTTGCACTTATATGCACTATGTTAGCCTATATATTATATTTTACTTATCCTGTTAATGATATCTTGATTATTTAATGTATGTTTAAAAAATCTTTCATGAAAATGACAACTGTGTAAATTATTATATTTCAATAACAAATTAGAACTTTAAAACACAAGTTAATGCAAAAACTGCCTTGTGTTCAGTTTACATGTTTTCATACAATGTGTTTTGTGTTGATTATTATATCTAAAAAATAAATAGCATCTGAATTTAAGTTAGGTTAAAAGTCTAGGCTACAACCTTTAATGTTATAGTAATGTGCGGCTCCCTATATAGTTTACAGCATTGGCAGATTTTTTTGTAATCCTTGTGAAACTTTAATTGTAAATTAATTAATTTAAAGACAAAGACAATTTTTTAATTAAACCACTGCTTAACAAAAAAAAGCAATTTTAGCTTTCTAAACCGAACCGAACCGAGACATCAAAACCGTGGGGAAACCGAACCGTCAGTTTTGTGTATCGTTACACCCCTACTAGCTGTGGGTGTTTATGAGCGTTTTGGCGGCGCAGCGTTTTTTCAGTTGAGACCTTTCGTTGCTATGATACAGAATATCCACAGCACAGTTTACTAGATTTCGCAGATAATTTGTTTCATAGTATTCATCCATGTTGTTGGGTTGGCTCTGCTGGTTGATGTCGTTGTACAGAAAGAATGTTGTGACAGTTGGTCGGTGTGGTATTAGCCCCGCCCCTCCTCTGCTGTGATTGGCCGGCTGGGTAAAGAGTGACAGTGATGAGTCCTGCCACTCGGCCGCCATCTTGGCAACGCCTCCGCGCAGCTGTTTCGGACTAACAAGACCAGGCTCCATTCTAAATGAATGGGAAGAGAGTCAGAAATTCACTTTCACTGGTCACCGGGATATAAAAACTGCATGTATTGAATCAACAGTAAAATATGATAAAAATCGCTGGCAAAGTTTAATGACTTTGCCCCAAAATAAGGTTTAAAACGCCCTTTTCCCCATAGGTTTTACGTTTACTACAAATGCGCGAGGGTTCTCGTCTCCGCTGTCGCATACATCAACTGTGGAACCAGACGATAGGCGGACGACATGACTGTTAAAAGCAAATGATTGGCTTTCCAGCGGGAGGGGCGGGGCATCTGCATACAACCGCCATCTTTGGCGTTTTGGGTTTTCCCTATATAGTTGTATTGAGGATTTAGGAATTGTCTCTGTTTTTATTCATATAGTGACTCATACAGTACAGATTGTTTCAAAGCAGTTATGATAAACTGATGTATGATAATGATCACTGATGCAAACAGAATTCAATTCTGCTGTTCAATAACTGTCTGAAGTACATACATTATGAAATGAGCTCAGTTTAGTTAAAGCATCTCTACAGAAGATGCATTTTTTTATGGACAATTCATCACATGTTGACTAGGAAGGCAGTGTAAAGCGCCACAAAGAAAATATTAACAATGTTTTGACAGTATAATCATGATTTAACACAATGTGAAATACTATCATCTACTCTACACAAAGTCTGTGAGTGAAAACGCTTCTACCTTCACAAGCGTAGCTGGTGTCAGACCACAGTTCTGGACCACAAAACATCTGCTTTGAAGGAGTAGTTCACTTTAAAAAAAACTTTTGCTGATATACTCCAAGATGTCCATGTCTTTCTTTCTTCAGTGGAAAAGAAATTAAGGTTTTTGATGAAAACATTCCAGGATTTTTCTCCATATAATGGACTTCAATGGGAACCAAACGGTTCAAGGTCCAAAAGACAGGCACAAACATTTGAAGGAAACTCTATCGCCCCCTTGAGCACAGAAATTTATCGATCCGAGTATCCGAGTACAAATAAAACGCACCGTATGTGCCTTTAATTTGTATACTTGTGTATGTTTCTGACTTTAAAGCCCCCCTGTAGTCAATCATTTCATCTTCGATCTCCAAAATGACATATTTAAAAGTTTTTTCCTTGAAAAAAAATAATGTCTTCATGCCTTGAATGTATCTTGAATGTAACTCGACACCCTCACATCATTTAGTATATGCATGGTTCTATGAATATGCAAATGAGCCCCGCCTCCACTCACTCACTGATTGGTTACAAGGTCGTGATTTCAAAGCGTGTTTTTGAGACTGTCTTTGGTTCACTGCAGGAAATACTCAGCAATGCTGTCCACTTATCAACTTACACATGGTGTGTGTTAAAGCGGATTAAAAACACCACATACACACATAAACTACATTAAACGCTGGATTTACACCACAGGGGGTCTTTAAAAAATGGCATGTGCTAACATGATGACAACTCTTGTCGATCCACCAACATCACAGCTCAAATATTAAACATCTTAACAAAAAAAAAGATGTTTTTACGTGGGGCTTGATTTGAGGTGACAGGGGACTGAACTAACGTCACTTTCTTTTAAACAAACAGACCCACAAAATCCATTCATCATGAGGAATGGGAGTGAAATGGAGACCATCTTCATAACGAACTCGGATACACACATTGAAGTGCCATGTCTGGTTTCAGATCCGGACCTGAAAGTCACTCTCTTCTTGGTAAGTCCTCCAACACACATCTCTCTGAGGGAATCTTTAGCTTTAAGAGATTGAATCCATGATTGACAGAATAAGTGTAACTTTCAGCCCTCAGCTTACTCAAGTCACATACGGCGTAAATAAAACGTAAACGTAAATAAAATCATCAGAAGTAATAAAGTGCAACGTGATATCGGCTCTTCAAAATTTCTTTTTTAGAATTTTTTTCAACCCTGAGTTCAGCCTTTTGTGTTTCAACTTCCAGCATTGCATTAAAGGAGTAGTTCACTTTTGAAAAAACTTTTGCTGATAATTTACTCACCCCCATGTCATCCAAGATGTCCATGTCTTTCTTTCTTCAGTCAAAAAAAATAAGGTTTTTGATGAAAACATTCCAGGATTTTCTCCATATAATGGACTTCAATGGGGACCAAACGGTTCAAGATCCAAAAGACAGTTTCAGTGCAAACTGTTCAAAGGGCTTTAAACGATTCCAGACGATGAATAAGGGTCTTATCAAGCGAAACGATCACTGATTTAATAAATAAATAACAAAGTTTAAGTTTTATAAGCTCAAATGCTCGCCTGTGATGCACGTTCGTGACTCTCCTGTTCGAACTCGTTCATCAAAATGAACGAATCTTTTTCCAAGTCATTTGGTTCATTCAACGAACAAACGAACGAATTGACTCGGAAAAAGATTTGTTCATTTTCGATGAATACTATGAAAAAATCACCCTCCAACAGATAGTTATGAAACATGTACAGAGACAGTGTGCAGCTATGAGGCGGCAAGACTTGAGCGTTTTAAACACTCAGTAGTTAGTTATAAGAGTGTCAGGTGGGATAGTCTAGCGCTACAGCTTTTATTCAGCATGAAAGGGTTCAAATCTTGACATAATTCATCAGAATTGCAGCAGAACTTGACAGCTTTTTGATTTAATGTAAAGGAGCTGCTTTGACAGTTTGTTCGATGGGGAATTTTGAGTGACATGATGACAGAATATATTGATCTAAAGCAAACGAGATGCAGAACTCGGATGTGACTCGAATGGACTCATAGAGAGTAGAATAAAATTAGGCTCACGTTTTCTGTTTCTCAGTGTTTCACAGGCGAAATGTCAGTAGAAATTGGAAGTTTTGTGTGAGAGAGCACAAGATCCCCTTGCAGATTTCACTCGTGTTCACAGAAAACTGCTTGGTTTGAACGTGACTTATACAGCACATATGCTATAGACAACGAACAAAGGTCCTCTTTTGTCCATGAAATTTCGCTAATACGATGCTTTTTTCCCCCAAATGATCATGCATCTTAATTTTCAAAGATACAAATAATATTTTTCACTTCGATTGATCATAATATAAGGCTTGCATTTTGTTCATGCATTAGATTGCAGCATTGGTCTGATTGAGTTTGATTGATGTTTAATTGAATGTTGTTGTCGTTGGTACAGTACAGGGAGCCTCCGTTGCTTTTAGAAGGCAGTGACATCACCTGGGATAATAAAAAGGGCTGGTCGGTTCCCATGCACGTCTATGACCACACTTCCATCTTTTTCGGCTTCTTCTGCTCCGTCCAGAACACCGAGCACAGATCCAAATTATACTTGGTGCAACTCACAGGTAAGACCTGTTCAATATTCGCTTCATTGGCTGTAATTTGATCATAGCATTAAATCATCTTACTAAGACATATTATTGGCAGATTCAAATGCATTTTATGTAAGTATCTGCCTTCCTTTATAAATATCTAATCGATTTACATTACGAGCTTTTACTTTTTGTCCATATGAATATCAGCATCTGCAGCAAATTGCATATTTTTGGTCAGTATGGTTCAACCTCTAGGTTGAAAAATCATCAATGCAAGTGAATGAGAGAAAATAATTCTTTTCTAATCCCGTTTTTGCAATGAATGCGAACATATGTTGTCTCTGAATTTTTTCGTGTAAAGAATGCTACAATTTAGCTGGTATAATTTTCATACGGTTAGATTTTGTGTGAGACTACAACTCTTTCGACGTGTTTGATATACATCGTTTGATATGGACATGATATATATATATATATATATTTATTGAGCTTGACAGACGCAATCATGCAGGGCTGTTCGACTTATTCCCTTGAAAGGGAACCACAGTTGTAGATAATGCAGCCTTTCTAAAATCCTGCCTGTAGTTTACACACTAATTTAACCCTTCTATTGTCTTCATTTGTGTCTACACTCATTATCTTTGGGGTCTCCAGGGACCCCAGACAATAACATTTAATTTTGTGGCAGTATAATAATTTTTTTTTTTTTACAAATGTAATTTTACTCTATTTATTAATGTTTTTACTCAATATTTCTGCAGTTTTTGGAGGATTTTTGATATCTTTTACATTTCTATAAATTAATAAATAAATATTTATTTAAATAGGCTTTTTACAAAAAAACGGCATTGTATGTAAAATTCACTTTATAAAAGACCCAGATTTCTAATTTTCATTCATGGAGATAACATGGATAATTTTACATGGTTTAATGTAAGATTTTTGACAATTTTTGGGAAAATGCCGTTTTAAAATAAAAAAATATCACTTTAACCACTAGATGGCCATAGACCTCCACTATAAGCTATTTGCAATTTGACTAACCAAACTTTATATATTTCACAAGTTTTTCTAGTTGGATTCATATATAAATATTATAAAATCACAATTGTAACAAAAAAAAACTTATTTGTCAAAATTAAGTATTTTTTGTACTGACAAACATTTTTTCAATAATGTTACATTATGATTGGAATCAAACCTGAACAAGATGTTACAAAGAGAAATTCTGGAGTCTTTAGACTTGATCATTTATTTAAATTATCTGTCTTTAATATAATTCTATAATTTTAAATCAACGTTTCAGTTACGAACTGTAAAAGAACAAAAATGAACAGAAATGAACAGTTATATTACATATAGGAAAAAAACCCATAAAAATGCAATGAACTGAACAGGAATAACAAATGAGCAAATAAAGCAGTAACAAAAATAAAATCTTTGTAATAGATAAGTGATTTCCTAAAAAAAAAAAACTGATTGGATTTTTTTTTTTTTTTTTGGTGAACAATTAGGAACAGTAACTGGTGGTGCACTGGAGGTGTTTACTGTTTACCGAAGGTGTTGGTATTTGAAGTGTGTGTGTGTGTGTGTGTGTATGTGTGCATTGTGGATGTTTTTTGCATTTTTGGAAGTGTGCCACTTTATTTCTGTCTATGTGATCCGCGTTGTTTCTTCGTTGTTTCAGATTTTAATGATGAATTTTGTATATTCTCTATGAAGATAAAGAGTGTTGGCATTTATTTTATGCTAACATAAAAACCATTCCATATCATTCCAAAATATTTTTTTTTTTGGTAGATCTAGACAGTGTTAAGAGTCGTAGAAAGATTCATACCAATTGGAAAAAGAGAATTTTTTTAAAAATTGACCAAATTCATTTGCGGTCAAATATAATAAGAGGGTTCATGGTTAACATTAATGTAATAATATTATAGCAATAATATCAAATAATAATAGGTTAGGGGGAAAAGCCGGATATGTAAGGATGCTATTGACGAGTTTAAATACTCTGTTTTACATGGAAATACCTACACTATCTCACGACCAATTCGTACGAATTTGACGAATGATTAAAAAGTGTCTAATTCGTACGACCTCACTCGTACGAATTTGTACGATTTGTCTAAACCCACGTGATGGGTAGGTTTAGGGGTGGGGTATGGGGTAGGTCATTTGTACGAATTCATACGAATTGGCCGATTCGTAAAATATGTACGATTTAGCAAACTCGTACTAATTCGTACGAGTGACGTCGTACGAATTGTTACGAATTAGCCACTTTTTAATCATTTGTCGAATTCGTACTATTTGGTTGTGAGATCGGGTTGGAAATACTGTACATGGATTGAAATGTGTTTCAAAAAGTGGTATTGCCAAGAAGGATCATTTATATTTTACATTTAAACCATTTGGCAGAAAATCATGTCCAAATTACGTTGAGCAATGACATTTTAATCCCATTCTTTAGATCATGCGCTTATGTTTGGGTGGGAACAGCATTATTAAACAGCGTCTGTGATTGGTTGTTCCAGAAATAACAAAGCTTGTTGATCTAGGAACTTGTTTTCCTGGGTTGTGCGCCATATAGATTGTCGTTTAACTTGCTGAAGTGTGACTTGATTGATTAGGTAGAATTATCTGTGACTTCACGTTTCATATGACATTGAAAACAAGGTGTTTTTACTCACTCCATCAGATTTGTCTGTGAGGTTGAGCTGGTTTTCTGGCTCTGGGATCTTCTCCCATCCTGCTGTGGGATGTCTCATGATACCCTGATAAACGAGGTCATTCTTCTAAAGTGTGGCTCATACGAAACATTCGCCAAGATCAATAGCCTCTTTTACGCGAGAGGGGAAAATGAAAAGTTGAGAAGGAATGATCACGTCTTCACCAGCTGACCTCCTGAATAAACACTTCATGTCTAATGACATTCACCTCATGCTGTTGTTTGCTCTGTTTGGACCGGTTCAAATGTACAAATTACCAACAGCTCACAAAGTCACAGTGGGGTTTATTCAGATTAATGAGGTTATTACTGATGCTGAACACACACATAGAAAGGACTGCAGTGAAGAAGACCTCATATTGTAATTATCGTGAGAACATGAAGGAAAAACAGCTCTGTTTTATTCAGAGACTCAAACTGAGGGAATAAATGCAATTTGGTGCAGAAGCTTGCAATGTAAATCAATGAGATCTTTATGGCAGGTACTTATAGAAAATGCATATACATATCAATTTCTGCCAATAATATGTCTTAGTAAGATGATATTTATCATATAATGCAATGCAATGATTGAGAGATGAACAAATAAACCTTCCTCAAAATGATGTCTTGATTATAAAGAAAATGTCTGTAACTGTAACCTTTGTTCCCTGAGAACAGGGACCGAGACACTGCGTCTAATGACATACTAATTAAAGACCAGCATTCCACACTTTAATAAGTCAATTTTTTATTCATTTAAACATTCTTTTTGGAATCTTCAGTGTGCACACTACACATCGTACACTCTCAGAAAAAAGGTACAAAAGCTGTCACTGTGGCTGTACCTTTTCAAAAAGTAAACTTTTGTCCATTTTAGGAGCTAATATGTTCATTTCAGGTGCTAATATGTACAATTTAGGCGCCAATATTTACATTTTAGGTGCTAATATGTACATTTCAGGTGCTAATATGTACATTTCAGGTGCTAATATGTACATTTTAGGTGTGAATATGTACATTTCAGGTGCTAATATGTACATTTTAGGTGCTAATATGTACATTTTAGGTGCTAATATGTACATTTCAGGTGCTAATATGTACATTTCAGCTGCTAATATGTACATTTTAGGTGTGAATATGTACATTTCAGGTGCTAATATGTACATTTCAGGTGCTAATATGTACATTTCAGGTGTGAATATGTACATTTCAGGTGCTAATATGTACAATTTAGGTACTAATATATACATTTCAGGTGTTAATATGTACATTTCAGGTGCTAATATGTACATTTTAGGTGCTAATATGTACATTTTAGGTGCTAATATATACATTTCAGGTGCTAATATGTACATTTTAGGTGCTAATATGTACATTTCAGGTGCTAATATGTACATTTTAGGTGCTAATATATACATTTCAGGTGCTAATATGTACATTTTAGGTGCTAATATGTACATTTCAGGTGCTAATATGTACATTTTAGGTGCTAATATGTACATTTTAGGTGCTAATATGTACATTTCAGGTGCTAATATGTACATTTCAGCTGCTAATATGTACATTTTAGGTGTGAATATGTACATTTCAGGTGCTAATATGTACATTTCAGGTGCTAATATGTACATTTCAGGTGTGAATATGTACATTTCAGGTGCTAATATGTACAATTTAGGTACTAATATATACATTTCAGGTGCTAATATGTACATTTCAGGTGCTAATATGTACATTTTAGGTGCTAATATGTACATTTTAGGTGTGAATATGTACATTTCAGGTGCTAATATGTACATTTTAGGTGCTAATATGTACATTTCAGGTGCTAATATGTACATTTTAGGTGCTAATATATACATTTCAGGTGCTAATATGTACATTTTAGGTGCTAATATGTACATTTCAGGTGCTAATATGTACATTTCAGGTGCTAATATGTACATTTTAGGTGTGAATATGTACATTTCAGGTGCTAATATGTACATTTTAGGTGCTAATATGTACATTTCAGGTGCTAATATGTACATTTCAGGTGTTAATATGTACATTTCAGGTGCTAATATGTACATTTCAGGTGTGAATATTTACATTTTAGGTGCTAATATGTACATTTCAGGTGCTAATATGTACATTTCAGGTGCTAATATGTACATTTTAGGTGTGAATATGTACATTTCAGGTGCTAATATGTACATTTTAGGTGCTAATATGTACATTTCAGGTGCTAATATGTACATTTCAGGTGCTAATATGTACATTTTAGGTGTGAATATGTACATTTCAGGTGCTAATATGTCTATTTTAGGTCCTAATATGTACATTTCAGGTGCTAATATGTACAATTTAGGTACTAATATATACATTTCAGGTGCTAATATGTACATTTCAGGTGTGAATATTTACATTTTAGGTGCTAATATGTACATTTCAGGTGCTAATATGTACATTTCAGGTGCTAATATGTACATTTTAGGTGTGAATATGTACATTTCAGGTGCTAATATGTACATTTTAGGTGCTAATATTTACATTTCAGGTGCTAATATGTACATTTCAGGCGCTAATATGTAAATTTAAGGTGCTAATATGTACATTTTAGGTGCTAATATGTACATTTCAGGTGCTAATATGTACATTTTAGGCGCTAATATGTACATTTTAGTTGCTAATATGTACATTTCAGGTGCTAATATGTACATTTTAGGCGCTAATATATACCATTAAGGTACCAATATGTAGCCTTTAGGTACAAAAGGTTACCTTTTGAAAGGGTACAGCCCCAGTGACAGCTTTTGTACCTTTTTTTTCTGAGAGTGTATTTATACTACACGACACCATTATTTCAGATGCACGACTGAAGGAGGACTCGAACCATTCAGAACACCCTCGCACTGCATAAAAACACATTAAAACACAGAGCATCTATAGAAACTAGAGACTTTTGCATGGATAAACATCACTTTAGTTGTAAAGGGAACACACGGCTCTGATCAAGCATGTGTGCAACACCGACAGGCCTGCGCTTTTACCAGCTCAAGCTGTTCCCCGAGGACTCTCCGGTGGAGCTCATGAAGGGAGGCGTTCTCCTGCTCAACTGCACCGCACGCGTCGAGTTCAACACCGGCGTCGAGTTCCTCTGGGACTATCCTGGACAGAAGGTAATCACACACTTATCAGAGACATCGTGACCTGTCCAATTCACAGTACATGACATTTATCTGATTCATTTGTGTTGAATAAAAGAAGGCCTGTGAGCAAAAGCGATTGCGTTCTGTAGTAATAAATCTCTCCAAACCATCATGTTCATTATTACACTCCTGTGCTGCTACCACTCATACACCTACCAGCACATTATTTACGCTGTCTCAATATTCAAGCATTTCATTTTTAATTTCCTGTTTTTGCATTTCATGTTTAGGTCACATGTTGCCAAAGAAGTAGGAAAATTAATACTATTTTTTAAGTGACTTTATTTTAATAAAGTGTTGGGGTTGTGAAGTCCCCAATAAGCTGATGATACTTGGACGTTTTGTTCTACAATGTAAAAATACACACATTCACACCCCAAACGCTCTGATCTAGTTACTTATTAGAATCATTTGTTGTTTAAAATTAGCATATTTTTTTTAAAATTCGGAAACAGGAACAAAAGGAAACGAAACCGAATTTCTGTAACAGTAAATAAAAGACAGCGAATCTAACTTTTACATCATAAACAATGAACATTCGTAATTGGAAACACTTTACTATAAGTTTACAGTAATGAAGTACTGTATTTGCAAACTATTAGCTTCATGGTTTATATATTATCTCTATACATATGCATTTACATACATTTTAAGGAACACTTAATATTAATGCAATTCATTTCTAATTAAAAAAAGGTTTCTTTAAAGCACTTAATCGTGGCCTAATCGAAAGAGAGAACTATTAACCATCAACAACTCCTTTACTACTGGTTTAAAATACTGTACATCACTCATATGGTCAATAAGTTGTTAACAAAGCATGCAAATCAGTATCTAACTGTTTACATATGAGCTAATTAAACAATAATAATTTTGTAAATTACAGTGACAATGAATGAAGAACTTACTATTTGTATGTAGCCTATTAATATATTAACTACAATATATACACTTTAAAATGAACTGTAAACCAATAGTTTGCAAATTATAAGCATTAAGTAAATTGTAATGTTTTTAAGCACTTTATCACTGTATACTTACAAAAACCAAGAACAAAGTTGAATTAAAGCTGCAAGCAGCGATGAAAAGGGCCCTCGCACCCGTGCCGCCACCACCCGGCGGTTTTAGGAAGACAGAGCGCGGTGGGCAGTATGTAATGATAAAGAATATAGCAGGACTATGTCAAAGGATTTGTATTTGGAAACTTCCTGCTACCAGCAGGTGGCGCTATTGCTATAACCAAATATGAACATGGTCATGTGTTCAGGACAGGACTCTTATCAAACATGTGAAGTTTGGTGCAGATCGGACACTGTATGCCTGAGTTACTGCAGGCTGTCTATCAACATCGGAACTGCAAGCAATATTGACCTATATGGCATATTCACAAATCACCAAAAGGCTGAAATTGGGTGTACATTTGTCAGGCCGCCAATGGCACACTCTTCGACGAAAACTCAAGATCTTCGCAATTTAACGTTTTACGGGCCTTATGATTACACTCACCAAATTTGAAGAGGATCAGATCAAAGCTGTAGGAGGAGTTTGGTAAAGTACAACATCAGGAAATTACGAAAAATGCACAAAATCTAGGAGGAAGTTCAAAATAGCTGACTTCCTGTTGTGTTTAGGGCTATGCTCCAAGAGACTTTTTTGTAGGTATTGGGTCATTACATGTATGCACCAAATTTCATACCTGTACGTGAAACGTTGAAACAATAATTTAAAGAATTTGCCCCACCCAATTTTGAAAAACATATCACACGTACATTTTCACCACTTGAGATTCATGAGTTTTTGAGCATGTTAAGGCCCTCTAAAAAGTGATTCTTTTAAGAGAAGAAAAATAATAATAAACAGATCTAAAACAATAGGGTGCTCTCACCATCTGTGCTCGGCCCTAATAAATGAATAAAAACAAATGCATTTCTCATTTTTAGTGAATGTTATTTAGGCAAAAGCCTACTTTAAAGTTTTAGTGAATAAGTTTTAGATGTATAAATAATTTAGAATTTAAATAATACATTGATTTTTATGCATTAATAATGAGATTCTTTAAAAATCGAGACATTAAAAATTCTTAATGTTAGAAAAAAACGACTTCAATAAGTCCCTGTGATATAAGACAATTCTTCAGTGGCTACAGTGACCTTATAAAATGAGGGAAAAGCTAGTGTGTGGTGTTCTCAGTTCATCTTTCAAAAGTAAATATCTTTGTCCATGAACATGTCAGTGTCATTGTGTAAGACAAAGTGTCAAATTGCTTAGTCATGTTGTCAATATAGCAGAGATGTTCTGATGTAAACTGTGGATCAAGTTTTGATGACCATTATTGTAAATTGTAGGTTACTCACCTTAGTGTGTGTGGGAGTTTGATTGCAAGAGACTGGACCAGATTCACAGTTACGCTTTTACTGTTTGTACTGTAATTTGTTGACAGACCATGTCATTGTGATACAGAAAGGAAAGACTGCATAGCACAAAGAAAACAAAAAGTAGAAATGTGAACATAGGGCAATCTCCTTAGGAAAACTGCATGCATATTATGACTCCTTGAGCACTGATCAGAGATGTTTTGTCACAGGAGAACCGGCCGGCCAGTTTTCAGCCGGTGCGTAACATCTTGTCGGACGCCACGGAAGCCTCCAGTATCCTGACGATCCCGAGTGTCCGTGTGGACGACAGCGGATACTACACCTGCTCGGCCAGCACTGTGGAGAAGACTCGGCATCTTACCACTGTCGTCATCGTTCACGGTAGCTCACAGAGAACCCTGCGATGAACTTGGTTCACTTTTCAAAAATACTTTTACTGATAATTTCCTCACCCCCATGTCATCCAAGATGTCCATCCTTCAGTCGAAAAGAAATGAAGGTTTTTGATGAAAACATTCCAGGATTTTCTCCATATAATGGACTTCAATGGGAACCAAACGGTTCAAGGTCCAAAAGACAGTTTCAGTGCAAACTGTTCAAAGGGCTTTAAACGATTCCAGACGATGAATAAGGGTCTTATCAAGCGAAACGATCGCTCATTTAATAAATAAATAACAAAGTTTAAGTTTTATAAGCTCAAATGCTCGCCTTGCTCCGTTCTGTGTGATTCTCCTGTTCGAACTCGTTCATCAAAATGAACAAATCTTTTTCCGAGTCATTTGGTTCATTCAACGAACGAAACGAACGAATTGATTCAGGAAAAGATTTGTTCATTTTGACAGGAGAGTCACAAACGCGCATCACAGAACACAGCAAGGCGAGCATTTGAGCTTATAAAACTTAAACTTTGTTATTTATTTATTAAATTGGTGATCGTTTCGCTTGATAAGACCCTTATTCATCGTCTGGTGTCGTTTAAAGCCCTTTGAACAGTTTGCACTGAAACTGTCTTTTGGACCTTGAACCGTTTGGTTCCCATTGAAGTCCATTATATGGAGAAAATCCTGGAATGTTTTCATCAAAAACCTTCATTTCTTTTCGACTGAAGAAAGAATCACATGAACATCTTGAGAGTAAATCATCAGGAAATTTTAATTCTGAAGTGAACTCCTCCTTTAAATACAACATTGCTACCTTAAATAGTATTTTTACTCGATTTAACCCATACAAATTTATTTTGTTGACATACTGTAAAAAATTTATGTATTTCGGTTGATTCGGCAAAATTAAACATGATTTTTTACTTGAATAGAACCAGGTAATTTAGATGTAAACATGTGTAAGTGTACTTCTCCATAACTCGACACAGAGAAGCCTTTCATCAGCTTGGACTACAGGAACGGATCGATCATCGAGGCCAAAGAGGGACAAAAGTCAGTCCTGCTGCCCGTGAAAGTGTCGGCGTACCCCTCTCCCGAAGCTCAGTGGTAAGGCCTCAAAGATTGAACCCTGTGTTTGCCGTACTGCATATTCTGAGCGCATGTTTCTTATCATAACAGCTATTCAGCTGACGTCACCAGGGACACTTTTCACCCGCCATTAAATGTTAATGGATAAAATCAAGTGCCATTTTATTTTCTTCCGGTTGAATATCTTGTTTTCTTAGAAAGGAATGTCACACAATGCAAACAAAAATGTCACAAACACTGTTTCTGACACTGCTTCGTGCATAATTTATCCAGTTGGCTCTGTAGTAGAAAACAGGAATAAAGCGATATTTGTTTTATAGGCCAAACTTAAAAAAAATGGCACCATCTGATAAAAAATAGTAAAAAATAAAATTTTGAAGCCTTGCCATCAGAATGAAAGCCTCTTAACAAAGATTGCATAATTTCATAGTTAACTGAACCGGGGATTAAAAATGGCAGTTTTAATGGGTTTCAATGGGGACATTTTTGTCCAAAAGGCGCTGAGAGTGAGTATTTTTTTGTACCTAATGCAAAAAATATTTTTTTAAGAAAATGACTGTGAAATAGTAAAATTCCAATAAAAATACACACCTGTGCCAAGTTTTTTGCAGTTAGTTTTAACACAGGCAAAGTGATCAAAAAAACTAAACTGAAAAGAACAAAAATGTCCATAAGGATGCACAAGGGTTAAGTGATCTCTCTCTCTCTGTGTGTGTGTGTGTGTGTGTGTGTGTGTGCAGGTATAAGAACGGCAGGCTGGTCAGCAGACGGCCAGAGTTCAGCAGGTTTAAGGTTCAGCATCAGGCTCTGGAGATCAGAGATGTGTGTAAGCAAGACGCTGGAGAATACACACTGATCCTGAAAAACACACCGGCGGCCCTGGAGAAAACACTCAACTTCACTCTCGTCGTCAACGGTAACTCTCTCAATCTGTGATAGATGTTTCTATGAATATCTATGATTATTGGTGTAGCCCAGTGGTTAAAAATCTGAGCTGGAAACGTAAAGATTGTAGGTATGGTCCAAACACTAGAAGGGACATTTATCCACCTTAATTCGCCATTTCATAAAGCCCCGCCTCCTTTAGTTACTGTTGCTATGTCCAAGTCACGCCACACCATGTTCTCACGCAGTGAAACACACATACACACACTTTTGATATGAAACAAAATCTCAACTTTCAAATTTGGTCATTTTTAAAGAAATTTAAACAATGCATACCGTCACTGTGTCTGACAGACTCGGTTAAAGCCGCTCGTGAACCGATCATCTCTTCCTTCTAGTTTTTATAAACGTGAATCTGTACAACGCTGACGCCGTGTCTTACTTTACAAATTGACCTCACCAAATTACTTGAAAATGCTGCGTTGTTTTAACCCAACTTTAGGTCAAATGTAAACAAACCCCCAAAAAATGTTATTAAATGTTACCCAACGGCTGAGTTTGTCCATATTTGACCCAAAGTTGGGTTAAAGGAGTAGTTCACTTTAAAAAAACACTTGCTGATAATTTACTCGCCCCCGTGTCATCCAAGATGTCCATGTCTTTCTTTCTTCAGTCGAAAAGAAATTAAGGTTTTTGATGAAAACATTCCAGGATTTTCTCCATATAATGGACTTCAATGGGGTCCAAACGGTTCAAGGTCCAAATGAGAGTTTCAGTGCAAACTGTTCAAAGGGCTTTAAACGACACCAGACGATGAATAAGGGTCTTATCAAGCGAAACGATCGCTCGTTTAATAAATAAATAACAAAGTTTAAGTTTTATAAGCTCAAATGTTTATAAGCTCGCCTTGCTCTGTTCTGTGATGCGCGTTCGTGACCAAGGCCGTAACCAGGGTCTGAAAATTATCTTATATATGGCAGGAATTTGCCATATATATATATATATATATATATATACAGGTAAAACATTTTTAATTATGTGTGGGCAGTCTCTCAAGGGGGGTCTGGGATTTTTTTTTTTTTTTTTAAAACCCATTAAATGGCACTTTCTGGAGAGTTTCGTGCAAAGAAATATAGAATAAAAGTAGGTCAATTAAAGTCTTATATTTCTGTAATTCACACAGATCAAACACAAATATACTGGCTGAATACTGTAGATTGCTAGTTGAGAAACACTGCTTTAATTCTTGTAGTGAAACACTAAAATAACACAATAACACATAAACAAACCTATTTATGATGACTTTGTGAAACAGCATGAGCGGTCTTCCAGCTGACCAATGGCAAATTTCATTCTGTAACATACAGATCTGTAGCCTATTATGCTATTGTTTTTGTTATAGCCTACATTTCTTACAGATAATCACGATGATCATTGCGTTTGTCTTACCGAATATGGTAGCTTTATGCAATTGCACTTTGTCTATAAGCTTTTTTTAATCATTATTATTTTTTTAACGCCAACAGTAATGTTGCCAGATATTGCTACTAAAACAAGCAAAACAAAATAATTAAAATAATAATAATCCGAAATTAGTTCAAAGCTTGTGTTTTGGAAATAATATGAATATATCACTAACCCTAACATTCAGCTTTCCACTTTAATAACTTCCTAAAGTGTCACATTAAATCAGAAAAACAGGTCCAGGAGATTACTGCACCTTTCCATTAGGTGGATCTGGCAACACGGAGGCTGCACTCGCGAGTCGCGCGCCCTCATTCACAACGCGCTCTCGAGCCCCGTTCACTGCGCTAGCTTCTCGCAGCAACGAATTGCGAACACTCATATGAGGTGGTTTAAATACGGCTAATTAATCATTCAGTGAGCATGACATTTTATTATTGAATGTAAAAAACTGGCTACAGCCCTGTTCGTGACTCTCCTGTTAAAACTCGTTCATCAAAATGATAAAATAAAACAAAATAACTTTGTCATTCAGTTATTAAATGAGCGATCGTTTCACTTGATAATACCCTTATTCATCGTCTGGAGTCGTTTAAAGCCCTTTGAACAGTTTGCACTGAAACTGTCTTTTGGACCTTGAACCGTTTGGTCCCCATTGAAGTCCATTATATGGAGAAAATCCTGGAATGTTTTCATCAAAAACCTTCATTTCTTTTCCACTGAAGAAAGAAAGACATGGACATCTCGGATGACACGGGGGTGAGTAAATTATCAGCAAAAGCTTTTTCAAAAGTGAACTACCCGATTTTTTTTAGTCTTTCCCGCAAACAGTGACATTTGTCTTCTCTGCTGTGCGTGTGCAGTTCCTCCTCAGATCCACGAGAAGGAAGCGGCGACACCCACCAACCCGTACCGGAAGGGCAGTCGCCAGACCCTGACCTGCACCGCCACCGGCTCCCCCCCGGCCTCGGTCCGCTGGCACTGGAGGCCCTGGAGCCCCTGCAGCCTCAACAGCTCCCGCCGGGCCCCGTAAGACACACACACACACACACACACGCCTGGCTTACAGTAGAGCTGAGCGTGTGCATGATTCAGCAGAGGTTAAAAGAGTACTTCACTTTCAGATGAAAATCAGCCCATGATTTGCACCCTCGACTACAATCTCACTTATATTAGAAATATCCTGGCTCTTCACTTTACTTTTTCTCTACTTTAAAAATAAACACTCAAACCCAAAAGTAAGACAGTCTAAAAGCGTGAGTCTCTCTCCTACTGTAAAGTCTCAGGATATTGACTAGTGGATCTGGTGCGATCGAGTTGACGTTGAGTTCAGTGTTGGCGTCGTGCCCGCGCTGTCCTCGCGGTCGGCCCGTGTTTATTTTCTCTGCAGTGCAGGCTGAGCGAGTGGCGGCTCTTCTTCCGCGCGCTGCAGATAAGGCTTATTTATAGTGTTCAGAGAGAGAGAGAGAGCCGTGTGAAGGGCCGAGGGCTGTCGTCTAAACATCAGGAAACCCGGAGACAGGCGGATCGAAGCGTCCGGATCTGATCCGGTTTGGAGGGACGTCAGCGTGATCATTCGGATTCGCTTCTGCTTACACACTCACAGCTGAGGCCGAGAGATAGTGTAGGCCCGGATGTGGGCCGGATCTGGGCCGACACTATGCTTCTGTCTGATCAGATCAGTGGATATTTGACTGGTTTTGTCCTTCTGTTGGACTCTCACACATGAATTATGTTGAATATCTGTCAGCACAATTAGATAATAGCAGTTTAGCTCAAGCAATGCTTCATGTTGTTCAGTGTGTGTGTGAAAAGAGCAGAAAACACACTTCAGGAAAACATCATCAGCTCAATCATATCTGATGTCTGAATGATTTTTGGTTTGACTGTAACTATAAAGTTTAAATAATCAGTGTAATTGTAGGAGAATTGTAGAGTCACAGCACAACTATAACGATCGTTGGATCACTTTAGAGATGATTTCCTCCAGCTGATGAACAATAAAGCCAACCAAAACTCAGCGATCCATAGCGCACATTTATAGGAAACTGATCATGTTTGTGCATTGGTGTGAACGCTAATATACTTGTCATTATAAATGCATATATATCTGGCTGTAACGGTGAGGCAAGGAGGAATCCAATTGCATTCACTAGTTTTAATAATAATAATAATAAACAAACAAAAGGGTAATCCTAGGAAAACAAAGAAACTCAGAAACACAGCTACAGTTAAACAACGACCGAAACTAAGGATAGCTGACGCGAAACAGACGTTCCGAAGCTTTGCGAGATGATTCGAAACACTGATCCGAAGCGTGATTCAAAACACCCACGTCACGTGACTACGTCTAAATTAAACTTCTAAGTGTTTCATCAGGTGGAGTGCTCCGCCGAATCAAGGTTTGATTGATAGGTCGTTCGGGAAAGATCACACATAACCATACTGATCGTGTGAGCAAAGTGCACACAGAATGCCTATTTTTAAAGTCTTGTGCTGTTTTATGAAGGCAAAAGCCATATAATGGTTTCGATTTTAGTTCATTGGCAAAATATAACGCTAGAGACCAGGTTAAATACTTTTTACAACTCATATGTTCGGCAAAAGGCGGATTCGAACTCACGTACGAGCGTATCAATAACTCTTTCACGAACTACACGCTCTATCATCTACACCACTGTAGCTGCTCATGATAGGCGTGTTTTTTATAAAAAGCCCCCCCCCCCCGTATATATATGTATACAGATTAATAGAAAGAACAGCAGAGAAATTAATATTTTTAAATAAAAATCTATAAGAAAGTGAGACATTGTGGCTTGATTTGTTTTATTAATATTATTTTTTCATGACCAAAGTTATGAAAGTTATGAGGTTACAAAAGCATCATATATTAAAAAAATACAATAATAAAAAAACAACGCATTTTTTAATGGCTCGTTGTAAAGGTTGTTTCAGATCAACACCTGCAATTGACCACTAGGTGTCGCCGTGGAGACGGGTGTCGGATTGATTCGAAGCCTTGAAACAATATAGCACATTTGGTTCAACTGTTTCATTGCTTCACGAAGCCTCGATCTGCCCATCACTAACCGAAACCCAACAACTGAAGCACAGAGGTTTAAATACACAGACAAACTAGCTAAACAAGGGAACAAGGGGGCGTGGCTAATCAGAAACACCTGGGGGAACTCATCAACAAGAAAAACTACAAAGGACTACAAAACATGGCACGGAACAGGAAATAACTGAAGTCCACACAAGACAGGAATCGTGACACTGGCTTTACGTCATGCTGACTTCGGATCAGTATCTCAGTATGTAAAGATTGTGGACAGGTCAAGAGATATTATACATTTGTTGCTTTCTATGATATCATCTTGAGTCACCATGAAATCAAAATCAATAATTCTTATTTTTTAATTGAATATTGCAGTGTTTATTCTAAATGATTTATCGGTGCACATCATTATAGTGTTAATAATGTCGCCTCAGAATCTGCAGCATCTCTTCTCTTCTGATGACGAGGGCGGGGCTATAACCTGTCACTCACATGAGATCAGCCAATAGCAAACCACAACCGTCCAATCAATTCCACAGACACACTCAAGCCCCGCCCACATGTGTTCTTGTTCCTGAAGCGTTTCACTCGATGTACGACACGATAGAGGAGAAAAGACCAGCGCAACTTCCCTTACATAAAGACTTTAACAGGAATAACTTGGCAATCCCAGAATGCACCACAACTAATTGGTAAAAAAAAAACGTATCCAAGATGGCATTCAAGTCAAAAGATGTGTTATAAATGTTGTAAAAAAGACTATACATTTATTTATTACACTCTAAGAAAAGTATTGATACAAATAGTCTAATAATATTATTTTTATAGGTTTTTGACCCATTGTGTTAATTCTTTTGAATGATTTAAAGGCTTGCGTGTGTGTGTGTGTGTGTGTGTGTCGTTCCTTACCCTGCTCTCGTCACACACAGGAAGGCAGACGCATCTCAGAGCTCTTCCTGGTGTGGGAGCTGTCCGGCATCCTGATATTCACACACACACACACACACACACACGCACACGCACACACACACACACGCACACAAACTCTCACACACACAATATTATTTATATATATATATATATATATATATATATATACTGTATATGTGTGTGTGTATGTATGTGTGTGTGTGTGTATATATACTGTATATATATTAGGGCTGTGCAAAAATTAACTGCGATTAATCGCAGTCTGTGTTTACATAATATATTTGTGTGTGCTGTATATATAAATACCTATGCATGCATGTATATAGAATTATATAAGATTATGTAGAATTATTTAAGAATTATTTTTTGCGCTTAAATTCTGTATATATATATATATATATATATATGAAGAGTTCAGATGCAAAAGCCTCTAAGTGCCATTTGAAATTTTCTTCTTTAATGATGATTTTTATCAAGCTTGTATATTTAAGTTCAGTAATTTCACTTAAATGACAATTAATAGGTAATCTTCATTGCCATTTAAGTGAAATCACTGAACTTAAATATACAAGCTTGATAAAAATGATCATTCTAGAAGAAAATTTCAAATGGCACTTAGAGGCTTTTGCATCTGAACTCTTCATATATACTGTACATAATCTATATTATATAAATATAAATATTTTATATATGAATAACACATTTTCTTAAATATATACATGCATGTGTGTGTATTTATATATACAAAATAATTATATACAGCACACACAAATATATTATATAAACACAGACTTTTATTTTGGATGCGATTAATTGCAATTAATTTTTGCACAGCCCTAATATATATATATATATATATATATATATATATATATATATATATATAAATATAAAACACACGCACACACTCACACAAACTCTCACACTCTCTCACACACACATTATTGATATTCTTAGAGTTCATACATATACATTTAAATAATAATGATCTCAGTCAATATTAGGTTGTTATCAAGCTCTTCACTTTAGAATAAATATCAAAATTATTATTAATTCCTTTAGAAGGACTAATGGGGCACCATCACCTTATATCATACATTATGCATTATTAATATTAACTATGAACCCTTATATAGTAGATCTTAGCAGTCTTCAGTGATGATGAATACAGTAGTGACTGATCAGCTAATAGTGAACGTCCACATTAACCCGAGCGCTGTAACTAACGAAGCCGCTATAGTTACTCATGTGTTCCTGTGTAGTTGTTCACTAATGAAGGAACAGTGTTATGAAGCGTCACCGCACAGTTCTTCACCGTTGTGTGTGTGTGTGTGTGTTTTGGCAGGAGTCGGAGAGGACAGCGAGACAGGATCCCCATCTGCCAGAACTGGATAGATCTGGATCCCGAACAGGCCGTCAATCCGATCGAGAGCATGGAGACCGTGACTGAGATGGTGGACGGGAAAGAAAAGGTGTCACTTCCTGTTTGAACTATTCTTATTTCCTGAAGATTTCCCATAAACGTCTGAACCTAATTGATGTGTCCGCAGCCTGAACCCGGTGCCGCCGGCTTTCCCAAACTTGCCATCCGGGGGAGTGTGTGTGTGTGTGTGCGTTACAGTTTCCACTTTCAAAATATTTAAACCCATCGTCCAGTTCTTGCTTCCTGGATGGAGACGGAATAAACACATTAACACAGCACTCACTTCCTGTTTTCTGTCACACCTGTGAGGTCACTTCCTGTGTGTGACCCTGGGAGCTGTGAGAAGCTGATTTTCCTCATTTCCACTATATCTTCCCTCGAGACTGTTGTAACAACATGAACTATTCCTTTAACAATGTCTGTTTAATCTTTAATGGGAATGTGCTCTGCTGTGTCCGCAGACCGTGGGCCGTGTGGTGATTCAGATCGCCAATGTGTCGGCCATGTACAAGTGCTCGGCAGAGAACAAAGTGGGACGTGATGAGCGATTGATATATTTCTACGTAACCAGTGAGTTTCACCAACACACTTATGCAGAGCCGAACAAAGCTAAAATATGAATTCTGTGTGTTTAATTCTTCCACTTTGTGATAGTTCACCGTATAATGAAAATAAATTTACTCACCCTGGTGTTGTTTTAATCCCGTTTCTTTCTTTTATAGAGCAGGTTTTTGGTTAAAAAAAAAAAAAAAAATGTCCCGCACGCGCTCGTCCGTATAATAGCGACTGGCATCACGCTTTTATAAAAGATGCAACAGCATCACATCAATTCATGCTGCGTCTTTTTTTAAAGATTGATGTTTGTCGCTATTCACTGAGTGCGAGCGAGATATTTATTTTTACCCAAAATTCTCCTTTTGTGGTCCAGATTACTTGAACTTCACTTCCAAAAACTGTACATTTAACAGTAGGGCTGGGTATTGAGACAAATTTCACAATTCGATTTGATTTCGATTCACAAGCTTGCACTTCAATTCGATTTCGATTACGATTCGATTCAATATTGATTATTTTGGATATCAGTTACAATAAATGGCAATTTTTCTCAAGGGAATCAAGTTGTTGTAAACTATGGGAGTCTAGTTGTAGCCTATAGGCTTCATTAGCCTAATATGAAGGTAATAATGAACTGTTTTGTAGCTATACAAACACTTAAATTACACTTTTATTTATTTTTATAATAAGAAGATTATATAAACATTTAAATGGTGGCTGTCATAAAAACTTGCCAGATTTATTCAAATATGCATTAAATATTGAAGAACATTAAGATTATAATGCATATGTAATATGGTGTATATATTTAGCAAAATGCTCCTCTCTAGAGTTATTTTTTCTAGCTGACTAACGAGTTTATGTGGGTTTTCTGAGGTAAATATGACGATGACATTGATTACAAGCTGTTTAACTGACGTCTTTCCACGGTTGAAACGTTGATTGAGTGAATCAATGTGACATGATCCGGATTTGGATAAGTTGTCCTCTATCTTTAACACACTTTCAGATGCTCATTCATGTTTATTTGGCGCTGTGACTGGTATTATTAAGCCGGAAGAGAGATCAGCGCTGCTGCTTCTCCAGAGCGATCTCACGCCACAGCGACAAAACGCTATTTATGTTTTTGAACTTCTAAAGAAAATCTAAAAAACTTCTAAAAAAGACTTTGTTTCATATCAATAGTAACAAAGGACAAAGATTATTGCGATTTTTTTTGGATGCGCGCAGCCGCGATACAATGATCCATTCATTCAAATGAAACAGGATGACTAATCGATTCTTGAGATTTAAGACTTGATATCGGTTCGTAAAAATGAGAATCGATTCATTTCGAGAAATCGATATTTATTACCCAGCCCTATTTAACAGTATTTTACTGTTTTACCGTTAGATCTATTACAGTTTACCATGCAGTAAATCTAACCAATGTTACTGTAGCATTTTTACCATCTTTTACTGTTAAAATACAATATATAATAATAAGTGTGCCGCACATGTCCTGAAAAGTGAAGCCAAAGCGTTTTAATCGCCCCCTGGTGGCTGGATGCAGTACAGGTCATTAGCCCCGCCCCCTCCATATAAGTGAATGGGACTAGGAAATCCATTTAGACTTCAAATAATTTTTTCAAAAGATGGTTTCTGTCATTTTAGGTGGGACGTGCTGGATTTTGAAGCGTTCGTTTTTCCAATAAGTTTGGTTTTAGTTAGTTATTTGATGCTGTATAAACAGGGTGTGCCCTGTGGGACGTCGGGGCTGCGGCTACACCCCATAACGACGTAATCAGCAACTACCGTTTCTAGGATATTTGGGCTTCATTTTCCTACAGTATATGGAAGTGGACATATGTCGTCCATCTTACAGTCTATGGCACAGACACACACATTAATGAGACCTCTAGTTGAGTGGTTTAGGCAAGGCAAGTTTATTTATATAGCCCATTTCATACACATTGGTAATTCAAAGTGCTTTACATAGAAATCAGAATAATTAAAACAATTTATCCAGGACAGGTGCACCATTAGTTGCGTTTCTTTCCTATTACTCACTTAATAACGTTGGGTTAAAAATAACCCAATGAGTAACCCAACTATGGGGTGGTATAGCACCTTCCCAACTGTGGGTTAAGTTAACCCAGTGCATTGGGTTAAAAGTCAGTTAAGTAGCGGTTAAGTTAACTTTATTTTTATTCATGTTATTATTTAAATGAAAAAAATGAAGAGTTCAGATGCAAAAGCCTCTAAATGCCATTTGAAATTTTCTTCTTTACTGATGATTTTTATCAAACTTGTATATTTAAGTTCAGTAATTTTACTTAAATAACAATTAATAGGTAATTATCATTGCCATTTAAGTGAAATCACTGAACTTAAATATACAAGTTTGATAAAAATCATCAGTAAAGAAGAAAATTTCAAATGGCATTTAGAGGCTTTTGCATCTGAACTCTTCAAATACACATAGTTTTTAAAATACAGATTGTTTATTTGTATATATCAACAAATATGTCTCAAACAAATACATTTTTAAATTACAAACTAAATATCGGGGAGTCAATACACATTATTGTGAACATACGTATTTAACCCAACAGCCGGGTTATTACAAAAAAATTACCCAACGATTTTTTTTAATTTTAAATAACCCAACATGTGTAACCCAATGGCTGGGTTAAAAAAATAACCCAACGTTTGTTTTTTTTTTACCGCGCAGCTATCCCAGAAGGCTTCGGGATCGAGACGGAGCCCTCTGAGGATCCTCTGGAGCAGGATCTGGTGCGCCTGAAGTGTAACGCAGATAACTACACCTACGAGAACCTGCGCTGGTACCGCCTGGACCCGCAGGCCGTTCCTCCAGAGCTGGACTGCAAGAGTCTGCACCAGTACGCCGAGGCTCTGGGCGGGAATCTGTCCTTCCACACCGCCAGCAACAACTGGGTCCTGGAGCTCAGCATCACCAGCATCCAGCTGCAGGACGAGGGCAACTACGTGTGCGAGGTGCAGAACCGGCGCACTGGGGAGAAACACTGCCACCGCAAGTACATCCCAGTCAAAGGTGAAGCGCGTTCATATCTCACTCGCACACAGTTCAGTATCAGTTCAGACTCCCAAACCTAAGCTACTTCTGAAACCACATGCACTCACACTCACCGAAAGCATTATTAGGAACGCCTGTTCAATTTCTCGTTAATGCAATTATCTAATCAACCAATCACATCTCATTTTCTAAACTACAGCGAATGAGCTCTGATAAACTCCCTCTCTCTCTCTCTCTGGGTCCCAGCACTGGAGGCTCCTCGATACCGGCACAACCCCAGCAATCAGACGGTGAATGTGAGCGAGTCTCTGCAGATGGAGTGTGATGTGGAGGGCACGCCGTCTCCACAGCTGTCCTGGTTTAAAGACAACCAACCCCTGCATCAGATCTCAGGTCCCAGCACTCTTACTAGCGCACTTTATACTAGCTGTCTTCAACATGTACTGCTGTCTAAATTAATCATATTGTGTACATGCACAACATTTTATGTTTATTAGTGATTGGGACCTTAACAAATAGAGTTTCTATCCGTCGTTTCTTGCTGTCGTAATGTCTTCGCAACACCATTTTCAGATTTTCGTCAATCATTTTTACAGTTCAGTCTGATTGAAATTAAATGTATTTTAACTGAATTTGAATGCAAATGAATTTTGTTTTGATTTGATAAACAAATTTTAATGCTTTTTTTAATTAAATGTGTTTAATTGACTTGCAGTAGGACATGATATTACAAAAAGTGCACTTAAAGGATTAGTTCACTTTTAAAAAAACATTTGCTGATAATTTACTCACCCCCGTGTCATCCAAGATGTCCATGTCTTTCTTTCCTCAGTCGAAAAGAAATGAAGGTTTTTGATGAAAACATTCCAGGATTTTTCTCCATATAATGGACTTCAATGGGAACCAAACGGTTCAAGGTCCAAAAGACAGTTTCAGTGCAAACTGTTCAAAGGGCTTTAAACGATTCCTGTTCGAACTCGTTCATCAAAGTGAACAAATCTTTTTCCGAGTCAATTCGTTCATTTAGTTCTTTGAATGAACCAAATGACATGAAAAAAGATTCGTTCATTTTGATGAACAGGAGAGTCATGAACGCGCATCACAGAACAGAGCAAGGCGAGCATTTGAGCTTATAAAACTTAAACTTTGTTATTTATTTATTAAACGAGCGATCGTTTCGCTTGATAAGACCCTTATTCATCGTCTGGAGTCGTTTAAAGCCCTTTGAACAGTTTGCACTGAAACTGTCTTTTGAACCGTTTGGTCCCTATTGAAGTCCATTATATGGAGAAAATCCTGGAATGTTTTCATCAAAAACCTTAATTTCTTTTCGACTGAAGAAAGAAAGACATGGACATCTTGGATGACACGGGGGCGAGTAAATTATCAGCAAAAGTTTTTTTTTTTTTAAAGTGAACTACTTCAGAAATATTGTCATTGAAGTGTCCCCTTAAATGGCCTTTAATTATAATTATATAATCATCAAGTAAGCTTTGCCAAAAGTACACTTTTAAGATTTGAAGCACACAAAAAGTATGTTTTCAATACAGTTAAGCACACTTGTGTTTCCCGAGGCAGAACTGATAGACCAGTGAATGTTGTGAAGTAATTGTGTCTTTACATTGACCCTGATCGAGCTATATAACTGTATTACTGGCTGAGAACGACTAGAGCTCCCTTATTCCCACAACACCCTTATTCCCACAACACCATTTTCATATCGTCCTATCGTCAGCCTGTGAGATCGGCGATACACGATATTATCGTGAGGGGGCGGGGCTAACTTATTTGATTATTAACTTGATTATTTAGCCTACTCATTAATTTGCTTGTTTTATTAGCCTACTTCGTTTTATATACGAGAATCTTTTTTTCTATTTTGCTAGCAAAGGTGGAGTGTTTATTAATAGGATCAGGTTATTTCCTGGTATAGTGAAGTAAAAAAAAGAGATCCTAATCCTTTTGTTTGTCAACGGGAAATTTACGGACACATTAGCCTATCCTCATGCCGTTACATGCAGCATTTTGGTCTATTTCTGCACGAGATGAAAACACGTTTTAATAATTTCTTGGGTCAGAAAGAGTCGGAGTTTGCGATATGTGCCCCCCGTGCGTTCTCTGCGCACTTCACATGCGCACTTCAGTAAGCACGAAGTACGCGGGTTAATGTGTTTTAAATGCCGATAGAAACAAGAGCAAGGGTCAAACGTCTAGCTGAGTCGATCGGTTTATACTTATACTTATGACTTGACTCTGATAAAGGAAACGTTTACATGACCACATGCATTGTCAAGTTTATTCAACATAATCAGGTTAAGAACGTCGTCGCATGTAAACGCGCTCTATCTCTGAAAGTGAAAGTAAAAACGGACTGCTTTCGGCATCTGCATTAACGCCGCGTTCCCTCAGAGACGACGATGATAACGGTAACTATAATACTATTTTAGTGATATTATTATTAATACTATTTAGTAATTGTATTGTTTTTAGTGTTAGTGTCATTAAACGTTTTGTTAATGTGTTACAGAAACAAATACTGACGAACAACGATGCCGTTTTCATCTTGGATCTGTAGGAAATTTAATTTTGCGTCTGTTAAAACGAGCAGACTTGATAATTTGTGAATGGATCACCTTGCGATTGAATTTTGATGTGGGATGTTTTTTAGTCTGTTTTAAAAACATTCTCTAAGAGGAGTCCTCATTAGTGCGTGTGTTGTTGTAATTGTTATGAGGTGATGTCGTTGTAAATTTAGGCAAGGCAAATTAATTGTAGTTCCTAATATTCATTTAATAACAATATAGCTTTATAATAATAATAATAGGCATAATAATAATAATTTAATACATTATGGTAAAACGAGCCAATTATCGTATTGATATCGTCAAAGGCATCTGCCATCGGCGATATGTCAGACTATCGTCGATACACGATACTATCGTCTATCGGCACAACCCTAGTTTCAATACCATAAATACATTGTACCTAAAAATGTATTACAGTTTTTTTTATTCGCTTTGGTACTATTTCCACAAGTAAGGTGTATATTTTCAAAACTCTTAGTACAAAAACCCAAACTGATCACACTTGTAACGCAGCTATAGTCATTCTTTCAAAACCTGATGTAATGATTTCAGTCAGTTGCACATGTTTTCAGTCCACATAATAATTATTTCAAACACAAGATTATTGTAATATGTAATGAGAACATTTGGTTTAATCACTGAAACACAACAATATGATCTTCTTTCAGTTTAGTACTTTTAACAATCAGTTCATCCAACAGCAAACAATGCAAGATACATGTTTCAAATCAGCCTTAGAAGTGCTGAAATGAATATGCTACAGTACTATAAAAGACAGATTACACAGTTTTACTGTAACATTAGGCAATACACTTACAGTACCCAACATTTACATAATCTATCATTTATAAATATCCATCATATATGTAATCAAGTGAAGGATCAATGAAGACATGCTTTACAATTATTTAGGCAAATTACTGTATAGTTTTTATTTTTCAGATAACATATGTATACTTTCTGTAATCAAATGTAACTAAATGAGAACAAAACATAACATTTAGTGCACACATTACAGTAAATTACTGTAATTTGGATCAAGCCTGTCCTGAGCATTTGGCCATAGATTCTTGTCCACATCACAATGAATGTTACAGTATATAGTGGCCAATTGTGGTTCCCACTATGTGAAATCAATTAGCTATAACGAGTATTCATCAGGTGTGGTTACATGTAATTTAAATATTCATGCAAACACACATTTTATTTCTGTAGTTCTTAAAATCCATATACTGTATATTGCTGAAATGAAAATCTATAGGTTTACCAAATGATTAATTGATTAAACATTAAGATCAGTTGGATTAAATAATAGACAAAAGTATTAAACTGAACAAAAAGAGATGCGAATCAAAAGTTTGATAGCAAGAGCTTTATGAAAGGCAGTTACTGTGAATGAAACAATAATGTAGATGAAACACTTATTTTGTGTTGTGAAAAGGATACTTTGCGATTGTGTGAATTGTACTAACACAGTTGAAAACATGATGAAATGTTTGACAAAAGTGCACTTTTGATGATCTGTTGTGATTTAAGCACTAAGAGTTTTGAAAATGTACACCTTACTTGTGAAAATAGTACCAAAGCGAATGAAAAAAACGGTATTATATTTTGCCGCATGAACACAGTAGTAGAGACACCTAATATAACGTTTGTGAATAATAATGTGAATATGAGATTGTGAATCATCTATTTCTTCCATTTCTCTGCATGTTTTTCAGCCCTCCTTCAAATGAACATAAATGTACTATTGAAAAGCGACCCCATTACAGATTACATTATGCGCACCGCAGCAATCCCCTCTAGCTTAGCACATTTAAATAGGAACACACTTATTCATGAGCACAACACACACACACACACACTAAACTGATCTCCAGTGCTGGAGTAAAGCATTCAGGACTGGCGTATAAACAGCTCTGGGAATGTGTGTGTGGGCCGCGAGTGAATGCATGTACAGATTGTGGAAATGTGTTATGCGGAGGATATTATATCGCGAGTGCAAGAGTTAGCTTGTTCTTTTAGCAGGAGTGTGTGTGTGTGACTGGAATGTGTTAAAGACCACAGACTTAAAAAAAATAAATAAAAAAGGTTGCATTTTGAGTTTCTGGATCCGGCTACAAACACACGGACGTGGTATGGCAAGCCGTTTGAACTTTTATTCATTTCCACGATATGAATTCTTGATATCAAAAAATGTAATTGTTGAATTGCTGATATCTGTAATTGTATTTTCTCTAGTGAAATGTCACTATAGGCTGCCATTCAAAATGAATTGATTTTACTAGTTGAAATATCATTTTTTATAACATTGTTACTAGTAAAAATGTGAATTCCTGATATCAATAATTAAATTGTCGCTAGTTGAAATGTATATTCTTGATATCAAAATTTTTTTATTTTTTTTTTGATATCTGAAAATGTATTTCTGATATCTATATGATTTCAGATATCTAAAATGGCTTTCTTACTAGTAACAATCACATTCATGATATCAGAAATTAACATTGTCTCTAGTGAAAATTTAATTATTGAGATGAGCAAATCAATTGTTGATATCAAGAATAGACATTTCAACTAGTAACAATTTAATTCTTGATATCTAAAATAAAGGTTTTTAGTATAGTAATAATTGTATTTCTGATATGTGAAATTGGTATTTCAACTTGATATCAAAAATGTATTTTGAATGGCAGCCTATGGTGACATTTCACTAGTGAAAATACAATTACAGATATCAACAATTATATTGTTGATATCTGGAATAATATTTCCACTAGTAACACTGCTGATTCTTGATATCAACAATTTATATCCTGGGAATGGCAATAGGCTTTTGACTTTTATATGAACTCTTGATAGCAACAACTACATTTTCACTAGTTAAAATGATACTAATTGATATCAGGAATTAGATTTCTCCTATTAACAATGAAAAGTTTTGATATCAGGAATAACATTTCCACTGGTAACAATGCTGATTCTTGATATCAACAATATTGAATCAAAACTTTTTATTGTTAGTAGGAGAAATCTAATTCCTGATATCAATCAGTATCATTTTAACTAGTGAAAATGTAGTTGTTGCTATCAAGAGTTCATATCCTGCGAATGATTAAAAGTCAAAACGGCTTGCCTATTGCCATTCCCAGGATATAAATTGTTAATATCAAGAATTATAGCTTTTACTAACTGAAATTCAACCATTAATATCAATAATTATAGTTTTCACAAGTTAGAGTTGAATTGTTAATAATATCAAGAATGACAATTGTTACTAGAAGAAATCTAATTCCTGATATCAATAAC
This sequence comes from Pimephales promelas, assembly GCF_988280905.1. NCBI lineage: Eukaryota > Metazoa > Chordata > Actinopteri > Cypriniformes > Leuciscidae > Pimephales > Pimephales promelas. Next base: position 1,477,165 of record NC_142777.1, read on the forward strand.
TATTTAACTAGTGAAAATGTAGTTGTTGATATCAAGAATTCCCGATTGAAAGTTAAAGCGGCTTGCCGTAGACGTGCGAGTCTTCCGGCGTCACGCGCTTCTGCTTATTGTCGCTGTATAAATGCAGTCTGTAATGATGCTTGATTTGAACTGTTGTGTATTTTGTCGTTTTAGATATGAAGAGTTCAGATGCAAAAGCCTCTGAAATTTTCTTCTAAAATGACCATTTTTATCAAGCTTGTATATTTAAGTTCAGTAATTTCACTTAAATGACAATTAATAGGTAATTATCATTGCCATTTAAGTGAAATCACTGAACTTAAATGTACAAGCTTGATAAAAATGGTCATTTTAGAAGAAAATTTCAAATGGCACTTAGAGGCTTTTGCATCTGAACTCTTCAAATATTATTATAAACGGAAATTGGTTTGTAGCGCAAATATTCTTTATAAAAAAATAAAATGACCCACAGGAAGGGTGAGGGTGTTTCCTGCTTTATAGAAGTTAATTTTGTACATTGTTTCTCGCTGAACCAGTTCAGGGGTAGATAGATAGTGAAGGTGTTGATGATTGAAGAACATGATTGTGTGTTTGACCGTTCTGTGGATGTGTAACAGGGATCCTGCTTCAGGACTCCAACCGGACTCTCAGCATTCAGCGGGTGCGAGAGGAGGACGCCGGTCTGTACACCTGCTCCGCCTGCAACCAGAGGGGCTGCGTTCAGTCCTCGGCCACGGTGTCCGTCATCGGTGAGAACCTCCAGGGGGCGCTGTAGGATACAGTTCACTCTTCAGTTTACCCAGACTGCAGCATAGAGTCGGCCCAGATCCGGTGCAGATGAGCCCGGATGTGGGCCGGATCTGGGCCGACACTATGCTGCTGCATGGAAAGTCCTTTAGTTGAGCATAAACAGTAGGAACAAGCTCACACACTTTTGTTTATATTGCGGGTCGGGGGCAGTGGTGGCTCCAGGATATTTTCTAAACAATCCCAAAAAAAAAAAAAAAAAATACTTAATTGAATTTAAAATATATATTCCCTTTTTCAATCGTACAACGCAAATATGCTAACAAAAAATGGTTAAATCTATTAAAAGCATATTAGCATCATGCTTTGATCTATTTTCACAATTCAACACTTTAATAATTGTACTTTAGTACATTTTCTGAAAATAGATATTTTAGAAAAACATACTTGTGAAAATTCTGTTTATTTGCGCTGTACTTAAAATATATGTTTTTGGTATATTTTTAACTGTGTGCTGGAAATGATCACTATGACATTCAAAATACACTATAGTATATTGTACAAAAGTAATATGCATTTGTTGTTTGGATAAAGCCAAAGGTATTACTGAGCATATTTCCACTCAAATATAATACACTTATGGTATATTGCTTATGTGTTTCAAAAGACACTCGCAATTAATTTATAATGTACTTGTAATGCAAATAAAGTACTCTTTAATATCACTAATCAAGCATGTAATTAGTCCCTACACAGACATACACAATAACTTGTCGACTTGCAGTCCCATATATATATTATAACAGGGCTTTAAAATGGCTGTAAGCTAAATTAAGGAACGCCTTACGCTTTTAAAACTAAACAAAATGGAAAATAGCGCGGGTGTCGAGACGTGTTTACAAAAGTTGAACTTTTGACCTGACACAGCAAAGTCTGCAGTCTTTTTCTTCATATTTAATAGCTCTCCAATATGATCGTTGTTGATGAGGAGCTTGTGATCACTATTCGCTAATAACTTGACTTCTATATTTTTACCCTTGTGCAAAAGTTACACATTAATGGACAAAATGGTCTTAAAAATGCACAGACAGTTTGGTCTCATTTTAAAGAAGATTATTGATGAAGTAAAACAAGTTTAGAAGGTTAAAGCAAAAAAAAAAAAAAAGTTTATGAAATGATTGTGAATCATTTATATTTTACTATATAAAATGTATATTTTATGAAACATGTTGAACTCTAAAACTGCTAGAAAATTAAAGCCATAAATCTAAACAAGTCGTGTTTCAAATTTGAGGTTGATATCACAAAAAATGAGCTTTCAGAGAGAGTGTGTTTGGGCGCAGTAACACATCTTTCCCACTAGATGCAGCAAAGCTCACCGGGACGCCGCGGCTGGATCTGGGATTTGCCGTGGAGATTATAATTTTTTTTAAATAAAATCTTGAAGCCTTGAACAAATATTGCATAATTTGACAATTTAATGGCCCTGGGATTAAAAATTTGAGTTTTAATGGGGATTCAAAACATTGTTGAGAGGAACAATTGTGTGTTACTAGTGTAAAAGTGGTTTATTAAACGAAATGGGGATGAAATAGTAAAATTCCAATAAAAATGCACACCTGTGCCCAAATATGCAGTTAATAACAAAATTATCAAACAAACAAAACTGAAAAAGACAAAAAATATCCATAAGGTCGCATGAGGGTTAAACACAGGGTTAAATTCTACACCCTAACTCTAACCCTGACTAATCTGGCGTTTACACGACACCAAAACTTTTCATGTCCGTTCATTCACAGCAGAGTTTTGGGGGCCTGCAGCCTAAAAAACGCAAACTTATGAATTTGTGAAAAGGTTTTTTTTTTTTTTTTTTATTGAAACAGTATCAATTTACAAACTCAAATAGGGAACAATACTATCATACAAAAATAAACCATTCATATATCAGTGCATATACGCCTATGCTTACATAGGTTACAAAAAACAAACAAACAAAAACAATTGCATAATTAGTACAATAATCAAAAGCAAAATTCAAACATTTAAGGGGGTTACAAAGTGCAAGGGAAAAAAAATACAATTTAGAACAAAAAAAAAAGCGAACAAACTTAAAAATTAGAAAGAAAGAGACTCATACATGTTTTTATACAGTTTACAGAGGGACTGGTTATCTTTGGATAAGTATTTAATGGATGCTAAATAAATCTTTAATTCATTTTTAAAACAAGTTATAGAGGGTTTACAATTGTTCCACTTGCTTTTATGAATATGATTGACATCATGCACATAGTCTATAGTGTTTCTTTATAAAGTGACAGCGCCATCTCCTGGCCTGGTAGCAGAATACAGCGCTTTCGTCGCGTCCGTGGATCCGTGTGAACGGGATCGTTCTGACACTGTTGCAAAAACGTTTCTGTTTTTAATACATCGTTGTCTTTGAACTTTGAACCTTTTGAACTTTTAATTTGAAATGAACATGCATTATTTAGTCTTTTATCACCTTCATGCATCTCTTCTTTACCATTTAAACATTTGTGTATTTAAATATTAACCATGAAATATGTAATAATTTTGTAAATGGCTACGTTTGTTTTTAGATAACTGTTACAGATTCAAATTCACATGGAATATAATTTTAATTAGTTAAAAAATATGATTTTGTAGGACCTTTTACATGCAATTAGAAGAATCGTTTTTAGAAGAGGTGAGCTTTTATGTTCATGTTTTTAAGCTAACACAAGTACACGTTGTGTCTGCCAGGCTCTGATGACAAGACCAATGTAGAAATAGTGATTCTCATCGGGACGGGGGTCATCGCCGTCTTCTTCTGGGTCCTTCTCCTCGTCATCTTCTGCAACGTGAAGCGGGTCAGTGCACTCTTCATCTCTCCAGGCACTCTCCATGTATCCGATCGGTTGCATGTACAGTGTTTTATCTGCATGTCAGGAGTCCTTGAGTGTCTCGTAAGGTGCCGATAAATAAAATATATTATTATTACTATTAATAAATCACAACAGCTCGATTTAATTACAAAATGCAATTCCAGCAATAAAGCCTTTCCTTCAGCGAAACCAGCTCAGCATGAGTAGCGTAGTCAGCGCCTCGCTCTTCTGGATCATCCAGAAGTAATGCTTATGATGTTGTCCTGCAGGTGAACCCGGCCGATATCAAGACCGGCTATCTGTCCATCATCATGGACCCGGGAGAAGTGCCGCTGGAGGAGCAGTGTGAATACCTGCCCTACGACTCCAGCCAGTGGGAGATATCCAGAGACCGGCTGCGGCTCGGTACTGTTCGACACTAACACACAACAGTCACGAGTTGATACATACATCCCTCTCTCACTTTGATAGCACTTAGCTTAGCCCAGTTCATTCCACAGGATCCAAGCAGAGATGAAGTTAGAAGAGACCAAACACATCCACGTTTTCCCTATTTAAAGACAGTTACACGAGTATAAAGGAAACACAAAATGAAACTTGCCGCTTTTCTAAGAGTGTAAAATGGATAACTACACTCACCAGGAACACCTGTTCAATTTCTCATTAATGCAATTATCTAATCAACCAATCACATGGCAGTTGCTTCAATGCATTTAGGGGTGTGGTCCTGCTCAAGACAATCTCCCGAACTCCAAACTGAATGGGAAAGAAAGGGGATTTAAGCAGTTTTGAGCGTGGTATGGTCACAATCTGCTCAGTTACTGGGATTTTCACACACAACCATTTCTAGGGTTTACAAAGAATGGAGTGAAAAGGGAAAAACATCCAGTATGCGATGGCAGTCCTGTGGGCCAAAATGCCTTGTTGATGCGAGAGGTCAGAGGAGAATGGGCCGACTGATTCAAGCTGATAGAAGAGCAACTTTGACTGAAATAACCACTCGTTACAACCGAGGTATTCAGCAAAGCAGGAGACCCCACCGGGTACCACTCATCTCCACTACAAACAGTGCCGATCCTGACCTCCCTGGGGCCCTAAGCAAAATTCTGCTAAGGGGCCCTCTACCTGACCCGTGACGCCGTGACGTGAGCTCATTGATATCAAGAATTAACTTTTGTACAAGTGAACATGTAATTCCTGATATCAAAAATAGACATTGGTAGATAAAAATGTAACTAAGGGGCCTTACTAGTAAAAAATAATCAAGAATTCACATTGAAAATAGTAAAAAAAAAAAAAAATGATATTTTTGATATCAAAAATACATAAACTGTGAATGAATAAAAGCAAAAATGGCTTGCCATGGCATGTTAAAGTTTTTTTTATTTTTATTATGCATGTTGAAGCAATTCTTGATTTATGGTTATTATTTACTGAGGGATGTGCATCCATATTGACCAGTATGTCCAGCTTATCAACAATTTAAATTCAATATAGCCTATATATCAATAGTCAATCAATGTCAAATTGTCAATCTTGCTTTCTATCTTGCATAATTAGTGCTGCTGCAGTTGTTTAGAATGTTTAACTACACATTGACTGAGACTAGATAATCAGTGTCTTGTTTTAAAAGTATGTATGTATAATGTGTACTTTGAGGAGAGGAGTGCCATCATATCCCGTCCATATATTGTACAGTATGTCCACATATATTTCTGCTTGAAAAAATGCGCGTTTCATTTCGTGCACGCGCATATGAACACGCATGATAGCCTACACGCGACGCGGTTATCTTTTCCGAGCTGCAGTAAACAAACACCGTTGCGCAACTTGCACTTTGTTGTTTATCAAAAACAAACGTAATAAATAATTGTATTTTACTCTCACTTTTGTCAGTCAGGCACAAAGAGAAGTGATGCAAGAGATGCACTGCCTGTCTGCCCAGCTAGGTCAGCAAGACCGAAAAAACACAATAGAAATGCACATAAACTTAACTTTACTTTGCTGACTGACATCAAACTTGGAGAGGAGAGAACACAAGTTTACCTAAATGTTGTTCCCGCAATTCACTCTCATGTTTTTTCTTCTTTCTCTCATCGTGACCAGAGGGATAGTTTCGCTTCATTTTGTCAACATTAATTGACGCGCTATGACACGAGGAGGGGGAGGCGGGGCCTTGAGTAATTTGCGGGGCCCTACGCAGCTTGCGTAGTGAGCGTATAGGGCGGATCGGCTCTGACTACAAATAGGATAAAGAGCCGACAATTTGCAAGAGCTCACCAAAATTGGACAGTTGAAGACTGGAGAAATGTTGCCTGGTCTGATGAGTCTGGATTTCTGTCTGGATTTCACATTCAGATGATTTTGCGTAAACAGAATGAGAACATGGATCATCATGCCTTGTTCCCACTGTGCAGGCTGGTGGTGGTGGTGTAATGGTTTTCTTGGCACACTTTAGGCCCCTTAGTGCCAATTGGGCATCGTTTAAATGCCACGGCCTACCTGAGCATTGTTTCTGACCATGTCCATCCCTTTATGGCCACCATGACCCCATCCTCTGATAATGCACCATGTCACAAAGCTGGAATCATTTCAAATTGGTTTCTTGAACATGTCAATGAGTTGACTGTACCAATATGGCCGCCACAGTCACCAGATCTCAACCCAATAGAGCATCTTTGGGATGTGGTGGAACGAGAGCTTCATCCCACAAATCTCCATCGACTGCAAGATGCTATCCTATCAATATGGGCCGACATTTCTAAAGACCTTGTTGAATCAATGCCACGGAGAATTAAGGCCGTTCTGAAGGTGAAAGGGGGTCAAACACAGTATTAGTGTGTTCCTAATAATCCTTTAGGTGAGTGTATAATGTATGCGGAATAGCACTTGGGGGCACTTCGAATCTGCACAGTAATATCGTCAGGTCATCAGTGAGAGGGAGAGGATTTTCAAGAGTGATGATATTACGAGTCGAAGAGCTCCCAAGTGCCATTCCACCATACATTATAGTTGTCCATTTTACACTCTTAGAAAAGTGATTGAGACGAGAGAGGGATGTATCAACTCGTCCTAGTTAAAGGGATACTCCACTTTTTTTTTGGAAATAAGCTCATTTTACCACTCCCCCAGAGTTAAACAGCTGCGTTTTACCGTTTTCGAATCCATTCAGCCGATTTTCTGATATTTAGAAGAATATCAGTAAACAGACAGTTTCTGGTCCCATTGACTTCCATAGTATATTTTTTTCCTACAATAAGTCAATGAGACCAGAAAATGTCTGGTTACAGATATTCTTCTAAATATCAGAAAATCGTCTGAATGGATTCGAAAACGGTAAAACCCAACTGTTTAACTCTGGGGGAGTGGTAAAATAAGCCTATTTCCAAAAAAAAAAAGTGGAGTATCCCTTTACGGCAATAACAGTTTAATATGAAAAAACGGTGTTCCTTTAAATATTTTCAAGGTAGTCTAAAAATCCCCCTGTAGTCAATAATTGAATTCCTTATAACTCATCTTTGATCACCAAAATGACATATTTAAATGTTTTTTTTTCATTGATTTGTTTTAGTTATCCTTTAAAATAGCTTGAATGTAACTTTACACCCTTCTATGAATATGCAAATGAGCCCCGCCTCCACTCACTCAGAGATCCACTGGTTGATGATCACACGTTGATCTGATTGGTTACAAGGTGGTTTGTGACGTCAGAAACACCAAAGCGTGTTTTTGAGACTGTCTTTGGTTCACTGCAGTTTTAAGGAGGAAATACTCAGCAATGCTGTCCACTTATCAACTTACACATGGTGTGTGTGTGTTAAAGCGGATTAAACACACCACACACACACATAAACAACATTAAACACTGGATTTACACCACAGGGGGACTTTAAATCAACATTTTAAGAATCACAATTTCCCAACACTTCTTCTGTGTGTGTGTTTGCAGGGAAGGTGCTGGGACATGGAGCGTTCGGGAAGGTGATCGAAGCTTCAATGTTTGGACACGACAAGAAAACCCCCTCACACACAGTGGCTGTGAAGATGCTGAAAGGTTCGGTCTCACCCATACACTACTGCAGTGAACACAGAAATACCGTTGACTCTCACACACGTTTACTGAAGTGTTGTGTATGACAGAGGGAGCCACCGCCAGCGAACACAAGGCGCTGATGTCAGAACTGAAGATCCTCATTCACATTGGAAACCATCTCAACGTGGTCAACCTTCTCGGAGCGTCTACCAAACCCAACGGTAGGGGTCATCCGTCATAACACAGATCCTCTGTTCCTGTACGCAGATTCCCAGACAGCAACATCGGCTACGCTAAAACTAACGATGTTCACACAGCGTATTGTAACGGTTCAGATCCGATCTGTGTGTTTATCCATCGTTCTCTGTAATATTTGCATTGGTTTCTATGGCAATGGCAAAAGCTACAACAAAAACCACAACATGTGGATTCAACACGGCCCAGATGTGGGCCGACACTGTGGACTGTCGGTCCAAATCTGATTTTTGTGCATATCCGATTGAAACCAGATCAGATTAAGCTAGTGTGAATGGCCAAAAATCACACGAAATGCAATTTTTATAAATCCGTTTCGATCCATACGTGGACCACTCAGATCGGATTTCACGTGGTTTACGTCTAATAAAACGTAGAACGTCAGTCGCTGTTATAGCAAACAGGATAAACATTTGATAGTGATAGTGATGTTTTACATTTTACAACATGGAAATGTTTAGCATGTTTGCTATAACAATGTCTGACGTTTTATGTTTTACGAGACGCAAACCACGTGAAATCTGATCTGAGTGAAAAAAAACACGTGAAAATCCAAAAATGAATCGAAACGGATTTATAAAAATTGAATTTCATGTGATTTTTGGCCATTCACACTAGCTAAATCTGATCTGGTTTCAATCGGATATGCACAAAAATCTGATCTGGTTTTTTTCTGTTTTTTCTGAACCAAATCAGATTTTTGTGCATATCCGATTGAACCAGATCAGATGTAGCTAGTGTGAATGGCCAAAAATAACATGAAATGCAATTTTTATTAATCCATTTCAATCCATTTCTGGAAATCCGTTTCAGTCTGACCGCTCAGATCGTATTTCACGTGGTTTACGTCTAATAAAACGTAGAACGTCAGTCGCTGTTATAGCAAACATGATAAACATTTGATAGTGATAGTGATGTTTTACATTTTACAACATGGAAATGTTTAGCATGCTTGCTATAACAATGTCTGACGTTTTATGTTTTACGAGACGCAAACCACGTGAAATCCGATCTGAGTGAAAAAAAACAAGCGAAAATCCAAAAATGGATTGAAACGGATTTATAAAAATTGAATTTCATGTGATTTTTGGCCATTCACACTAGCTAAATCTGATCTGGTTTCAATCGGATATGCACAAAAATCTGATCTGGTTTTTTTCTGTTTTTTCTGAACCAAATCAGATTTTTGTGCATATCCGATTGAACCAGATCAGATGTAGCTAGTGTGAATGGCCAAAAATAACATGAAATGCAATTTTTATTAATCCATTTCAATCCATTTCTGGAAATCCGTTTCAGTCTGACCGTTCAGATCGTATTTCACGTGGTTTACGTCTAATAAAACGTAGAACATCAGTCGCTGTTATAGTAAACATGATAAACATTTGATAGTGATAGTGATGTTTTACATTTTACAACATGGAAATGTCTAGCATGCTTGCTATAACAATGTCTGACCTTTTTATGTTTTACGAGACGCAAACCACGTGAAATCCGATCTGAGTGAAAAAAAACAAGCGAAAATCCAAAAATGGATTGAAACGGATTTATAAAAAATTTAATTTCATGTTATTTTTGGCCATTCACACTAGCTAAATCTGATCTGGTTTCAATCGGATATGCACAAAAATCTGATCTGGACTGACAGTCCATAGTGTCGGCCTAGATCCGGCCCAGACTGTCAGTCCAGATCTGATTTTTGTGCATATCCGATCGAACCAGATCAGATGTAGCTAGTGTGAATAGCCAAAAATCACATGAAATGCAATTTTTACTAATCCGTTTCAATCCATTTCTGGAAATCCGTTTCAGTCTGATCGGATTTCACGTGGTTTACGTCTAATAAAACGTAGAACGTAAGTCATTGTTATAGAAAACATGATAAATAGTGATAGTGATGTTTTACATTTTACAACATGGAAATGTCTAGCATCTTTGCTATAACAATGTCTGACGTTTTATGTTTTACGAGACGCGAACCACGTGAAATCCGATCTGAGCGGTCCACGTATGGATCGAAACGGATTTATAAAAATTGCATTTCGTGTGATTTTTGGCCATTCACACTAGCTTAATCTGATCTGGTTTCAATCGGATATGCACAAAAATCAGATTTGGACTGACAGTCCATAGTGTCGGCCCAGATCCAGCCCAGACTGTCAGTCCAAATCAGATTTTTGTGCATATCCGATTGAAACCAGATCAGATTTAGCTAGTGTGAATGGCCAAAAATCAGATTTGGGGTGTAGCGGTTCACACAATTCACGGTTCGGTTCAATACGGCACAATGGTGTCACGGTTCGGTTAGATACGGCACAGTGGCTAGATACGCGACTGCTAGGGAAAATGGTCCAACGAAGCGATAGGAATCAATAGGAATGCGTGTATCCTTACACCCCTACAGCATATCATGTCTAACATCATTGTTTAATTGTATCCCTCAGTATGTGTCTGCTGCATCCTTCCACACTTCTCTGTAAACCTCTGTGCTTGATCTGATTGTCAGGTCCTCTCATGGTCATCGTGGAATATTGTAAATACGGAAATCTCTCCAACTTCCTGCGTGCCAAGAGGGAGTTTTTCTTACCGTACAGGGTAACGCAACATCTTTTATAACATGATGAACTGCATGTACGCTTCCTTTTACAACAGCACGACAATCAGTGATAATGCAGACAGCAACATAGTGTCGGCCCAGATCCGGCCCACATCCATATGGATTCCACACGGGCCGGGTGTGGGCCGGATCTGGGCCGACACTATGTTGCAGTCTGGAAACACTAATGAGCTGTGGTGTAATATGAGCTTGTGTTTGCAGGATCGTTCTCCTAAAACCCAGAGTCAGGTGCGACGCATGATTGAGGCGGGTCAGGCCGGTCCGCTTGAGCGCCAGCCGTCCGCCTCCTCCAACACCAGCCCTGTGGCGGCACAGTCTCGCGGTGAGAGACAACACACACACACACACACTGGCAGATTACACAGCCCTGCATCTTACATACATAACAAGTTGCTAACACTTTTTATGACAACCGCGTGTCCACCAAAGCGTTTTTCCACGCGCCTGGCGTACGTTTTCAATTGTTTTCAATGGGAGTGCCGCGTTTTTAAACGGCATGAGCGTAACGAGGCGCTTTTTCACTTTTTTGTTTTTTTACTGCTCCCCGAGAGTTGAAAAAATGTTCAACTTTGGATAAAACGCAGCGCTCATCACTGTCACTTTTTACCCAGCCGTCCAATCACAGCAGAGAAGGGGCGGGGCTAATACCACACCGACCCACTGTCACAACATTCTTCCTGTACAACGACATCACCCAGCAGAGCTAACCCAACAACATGGATGAAAAATAAATTTTTAGTATGAAACAAATTATCTGCGAAATCAGTTACAAGTAAACTGTGCTGCGGATATTCTGTATCATAGCAACGAAACGTCTCAGCGGAAAAAAGTGCTCAAAGCACGGCGTCTTCAGCCCAGCGTCTGGCGTTTTCAGTTGGCTAAAAACGCGTTGGTGGACACACACGGCGTCGGCCTAAGTGTCCTTTGCTCATTTTTTACATTATTATAACATGTGATATGACTTATTATACTGTCAAACTTTGGGAGCTATTTTTTTCTGCTTTCTATGTTGAAGTCTCGTGCCACACTAAGCAACATTGTGGGAAAGCTCATTATTCACTCACAGGGGAGTGAGAAACCAAACATAACAAAAACATACATGTAATATGTTTTTTAGAAATTGTTTGGCTCTGTAATGCTGCATTTGAAAATCCTACATGCAAGTTTTGGTCAAAAATGGTTTGGTTGTAGTTGAGGTCAAGAAAAATATTCATGACACAGTTATAATGCCTCATGACAGCCAATGTCAAAAGCAAGGTTTCTGCAGCAATTATAGGTTTCATTCTTTTATCTAAATACAGTTGACTTGTTAATATGCTTGTCATTTCGGTCAGTGATGATTTGATGCAGATTTTTTTTTTCAGGAATAATGGCATGTTGAATTTTTAAATGTGGTCCAGTAAACCTGGGCTTCATGTTTTCTACAAAAAAGCTCTTGAACGTGACATACTCGTAATTACGACTTCTGAAGTGGGAAGTGGGACTTCTCCAATAGCATGTGCAGGCTTCATAACTCATGTGGGAATCCCACTGAGATCTATAAAGAGCTTAATGAGAAACTATTAACATCGAGGACGGCTCCTCAGTCCATCTGAGCAATCATCACCCACAGTGTTTATTAAATCGCCTTCCTGACAGCTTGCTTATGTGATTTGTCTATATTTCCCCAGCGGCGGTGGATGATCTCTGGAAGACCCCGCTCACGATAGAGGACTTGATATGCTACAGCTTTCAGGTCGCGCGAGGAATGGAGTTTCTGGCGTCTCGTAAGGTACATTACTGTATGCATAACTTCCTCCCGCTCCTTCGCTCTGATGAGTGAAGCGCACTCAGCGGGTTATGGATTATGTTTCAGTGAACATCTCGAATAGGTCTACTATTATGCTATTATGCAACATGCTACGTCACGTTAGCTCCAATGCTAATTCATGTTAGCAATGTATTAAAACTTGCTGGCAAGCATGTTAATTCATGCTAGAAACATGCAAATTCATGCTAGCAATGAGCTAATTAATACTAACATGTTAATTCATGCTAACCATGCACTAATTCATGTTAGCAATGTATTAATTTTATGCATGCAAACGTGTTAAAACATCCTAAATCATGCTAGCGATGTGTAACAACATACTAAGCAAATTCATGCTAGCAATGAGCTAATTCATACTAACAACATGTTAATTCATGCTAGCAGTGAGCTAAATCATGTTAGCAATGTGTTTATTCATGCTAGCAATTTTTTTTTTAAAAAAAACATCAGCATGTTTAATCATGGTAGCAATGTATTAAATCAAGATAGCAATGTGTTAAAACATGCTAGAAACATGCTAAATCATGCTAGCGATGTGTTACAACATTAAATGCAAATGTATAATGCTGGTAACGAGTTAAAATATGCTAGCGAAATAGTAATTCATGCTAGCGACATGTTATATAATGCTAGCAACATGTTAAATCATGTTATCAATGTGTTAAATCATGCTAGCAACATGCTATTTAATGGCAGTAATGTGCTAAAACATGTTAACAATGTGCTAAAACATGCTAGCAGCATGTTAAATAATGCCAACAACCTGCTAATTCGTTTTAGCAATGTGTTAAAACATGTAAACAAAAAACATGCTAATAAGAATGCTAATTCATGCTGGCAACATGATAAATCATGTTAGCAATGTGGTAAAACATGTTATCAGTATTTTAAACCATGTATTAAATCTAATAAGTTAAAAATGTGTTAAAACACCTAGCAACATGCTAAATCATGCTAGCAATGTGTTAAAACATGCTAGAAACATGCTAAATCACGCTAGCGATGTGTTACAACATTAAATGCAAATGTATAATGCTGGTAACGAGTTAAAATATGCTAGCGAAATAGTAATTCATGTTAGCAACATGTTATATAATGCTAGCAACATGTTAAATCATGTTATCAATGTGTTAAATCATGCTAGCAACATGCTATTTAATGGCAGTAATGTGCTAAAACATGTTAACAATGTGCTAAAACATGCTAGCAGCATGTTAAATAATGCCAACAACCTGCTAATTCGTTTTAGCAATGTGTTAAAACATGTAAACAAAAAACATGCTAATAAGAATGTTAATTCATGCTGGCAACATGATAAATCATGTTAGCAATGTGGTAAAACATGTTATCAGTATTTTAAATCATGTATTAAATCTAATAAGATAAAAATGTGTTAAAACACCTAGCAACATGCTAAATCATGCTAGCAATGTGTTAAAACGTGCTAGCAATATAGTAATTCATGTTTACAACATGTTAGCAACATGCTAAATCATGCTATCAGTGTGTTAATAATGCTAGCAACATACTTATTTGTGCTAGCAACATGAAAATGAATGCCAGCAATGCGATAAAACACGCTAACAACATGATAAAACAAGCAAGCAAAATGTTAAATCATGCTTGAAACAAAACAAAAAATGCTAACAATGATCAAAAATGCTAAGAAATGATAACAACATGATTCAAGCAAAATGCTAAAACATACTAGGAAGCTTGTAAAACTTTCAGACAAGGTTTTGTCAAGCCAACATGAAAGTTGGTCCAGACTAATAGATTTGCTGAGCTATTGAAAGTCACTGATCTTGGTTTGGCTCTGATTGTGGCAGTGTATTCATCGAGACCTGGCGGCCCGCAACATCCTCCTGTCCGAGAGCAACGTGGTGAAGATCTGTGACTTTGGATTAGCGCGTGACATCTACAAAGACCCTGATTATGTGCGCAAAGGCAATGTAAGAGAAACCCTTCGACTGTTCGCATGAGCATGATGCAGAAAGCTCGCTAGCGTACAGCAGCAGGGTCAGTCACTGGAAAAGTGTCATGGAAATAACGATTACATTCTTAAATTTCTGTCAAATGTAGTGTATAATGTTACAAAAGCTTTCTATTTCAGATTTCATTTTAATTTGAATGATGGTTTGTGTGTAATGTGACTTTTTTTTGTATGACCTTAAAATTTGTTTAGAATTAAATTGTACATAAATAGGTTAAGCAAAATAAATGTGTTTATGTCTGAGAACCTTTTAAACACATGCTTAACTGCAGACACTGAAACACTGTGTGATACAGTACACATATTTTAGGTGTCCCTTATTTTCCTATCAAAAAACACGATTGTCCCGTATTTTCCTTTCTTTGAAGTTGGCAACCCTAGTACATACTAAATAAAAATCATTAGGAACAAATTAGATATGACGTACCCTGGGTATGAATGCTTGAGATCATCTCAGCTCTAGGATCCTGAACAGTGAAGTGTTATCTGTGTTGGCAGGCCAGACTGCCTCTGAAGTGGATGGCTCCGGAGAGCATCTTCGATAAGGTTTACACCCCTCAGAGTGACGTCTGGTCGTTCGGAGTCCTGCTCTGGGAGATTTTCTCCCTGGGTGAGAGTCTTTCACATGCCTATGCCTATTCAACATACAGTGCTCTCTATGTAAAACATCTATGGAGTTTGATTGAACCTTGTCCCATCAGGAGCGTCTCCATACCCGGGCCTCCAGATCGATGAAGACTTCTGCAAACGACTCAAAGACGGTACCAGGATGAGGGCACCGGACAATGCGTCCCCTGAAATGTGAGCACTGGCCTGTTGATTGTGTGTTTGGTCAGACTGATGATGTCATTCAGTGCCCAGACAGCAACATAGTGTCGGCCCAGATCCGGCCCACATCTGGTACACATGGATTGCACACGGCCCTGGGCCGACACTATGTTGCAATCAGTGGTGAAATGTAACCAAGTACAGATACTTTGTTACTTTACTTAAGTACATTTTTCACGTATTTTACTTTACTTAAGTAGAATAAATAGTGCATACTTTTTACTTTTACTTCGTTACATTTTGCAGAAATTATTATACTTTCTACTCCACTACATTTCTACAACTTCTGTTACATTTTCGTTACATTTTCTGATCAGTTTTTCCCCGGCCAAACCGTAATCTGACCGTCCGTTCGTTGCACGTTTGTCTCACCAGTGACGTTTGGTTGCCATAGATATATCAACCCGGTCACACTAAATGTGTCTCACACACAGTGTGTTTATCGTGCAATTTATACACGAAAATTTGTTTTTACGTGCATAGGAAACACACCGTGTGTAATATATGTTTGGTTTGGTTAGGATTATGGCAAGCCAAGAGGTTCAGAATTACACCATAAATTAATCGCGTTTACTGCCAAACATACTTATTAACATATAGTAAGGATAAGCATGATGTGTATGTTGCCTATTTTTTTCCATCATTATTGAACATCATTATAGGAGTATTAGGTTGAATGAGTTAGAATTAAATGTTTTATTAATCATTAGAAAATAGTCATTAAGAGAATCAATTGTTATGCAAGTACTTTTACTTTTAATACTTAAAGTACATTTAAAATCAGGTACTTTTTACTTTTTACTTAAGTATGGTTGTCATTGTGTTACTTCTACTTTTACTAAAGTAAATATTTATCTGGATATTTGTACTTTTACTTAAGTACTGAGATTCAGTACTTCCTCCACCACTGGTTGCAGTCTGGGTAAGGTGGTTGTTAAAGTCGGTGTTAAATGCATGTTAGTAAATGTTGTAAATGCATGTTAGATCTTACCGCGAGTGATTCGTCCACGCAACGTACACATCTCAACATACACTGGACAAAATTATAAACAGCACTTTTGTTTTTGCCCCCATTTTTCATGAGCTGAACTCAAAGATCTAAAGCTTTTTCTATGTACACAAAGGCCTATTTATTTCTCTCAAATACTGTTCACAAATCTGTTTATATCTGTATTAGTGAGCACTTCTCCTTTGCTGAGATAATCGCCTCACAGGTGTGGCATATCAAGATGCTGATTAGACGGCATGATTATTGCACAGGTGTGCCTTAGGCTGGCCTCAATAAAAGGCCACTCTAAAATACAGAAGAAAAGATGTGTTGCCTATTCTGCTTCATCACAACTTATATCATGATAGAGTGCTCTGACGTGTGACGTGTGTTCTGGTAGATACGGCATCATGCTGGCCTGCTGGCAGGGCGAGCCCAGGGAGAGACCCATGTTTCCGGCTCTGGTGGAGATCTTGGGAGATCTGCTGCAGGAAAACAGTCTACCGGTGAGGAAACAAACACTACATCCTGTAATAATATCTGAGCATTACACTTTACCTCATCAAGCGTAGCGTCAGTTCTGGCAGGTCACGTTAGTCAAGCTCGCATCAGCTGATTCTCAGCTGATCCATGTCTACCTATAGACGAATCCGGCGAAACTACCAGAAGTAAGCGGGGCGCCATTACTGAGCTGTTGCTGGGTAGCGTTGCGCCATTGCCTCCTATTGTTTTAGTTGCAACTTGCGTCCACTGGAATAAACAGCTCGCGATTTACGACTGTCACTAACGTTACAACGTTAGCCCTTGTATAATGTCGAGTGGGTAAACAGTTTCCGTTATAAATTGTTTCAATGGTGGCAGTAAAATTTCAATTTTGAAGAGAAAACATTGTGAATACCCCGAGTCGACTGCCCCTGTCTGGTGCCGTACGGTTTACAGATTTCCTGGGCGAGTACAAGACGTGGACATTCGCGTATAATAACAATTATTTAATGACATAAGTAAAAAAATATAATAAATATGTGATATAGTGATCAGCAAAATCTCCTCTCTTGCTATTTTTTCTATTCAATTTACATGCTATGGTCATTAAATGGCTTTCCTGAGCTAAATGTAACGTTATGTGACATAATTGTTCTCCTGCTGTTATATTGACCTCTTTCCACACTAATTGGTCGATATTATGTATAGTTTCTAGCTGTAACGTTACCTTATCCTTGCCTGTTGCAATGTGAAAATGAGATAAATAATGGACACAAATGAAAAACATGAATTAGTTTATTTGATTTCATTCATTTATTTATTTATTGTTGCCAAATGGACAGATGTTTTTATAGTTTCCTCGTTAGCAAACGTTAGCCTAGCTAGCTTGCCAAGGTATTTTCATAAATAACGTTAATCTGTAAGATCGTTTGTACCTTCATCTGTGACTGGAGGCCACTGCAGTCACAGATCAAACCAACAAGTCATTCTGCCTGGCTGTAGCTGTCATCGAGGGTGAGTTCGCGTTATCACCGAGGTTTGTTTACATATACCAGTGCACATGTCTATATGCCTGTGTAACAGCTCAGTAATGGCGTCGCCACAAGATGGCAGCCTACACAGAACGCTCGTCGGATTCGTCTATAGGAATACAACACCTATCACTATATTCATATTTAACTCTTTCAGTATTATCAGCAGCTATCACGTTTTCAGGAGCTGATTACCCTCCTCCCTCCCCAGCTCCCCCTCTCGTCCGTCATGATTTGGCTTTCTAATTCCCCTTGAATCAGAATAAATTCTCGAATTATGTTGTACTTTAAAATCTTGAATTAATGATATCTGCAATAGATTCATGTTGGTTCTGTTCTGTTTACCCTAAAGAGGGTTATTGCTGCTCTTTTCCATGGATGCGCTGCGAGTTCTTGCCCAGAGCGGAACCATACCAATCCAAACTGTATGCTAATTGTCAATCGTATTTGGCGATAGTGGTCATGACTGAAATATTTACAAGGCAGCTCTTTATAATACTAATAGAATAGCCAAAACATGAGCAGTCACAGGTGAAGCTCCAGACAACAACATAGTGTCGGCCCAGATCCGCCCCACATCTGGTATAGGTGGATTCCATACGGCCCGGATCGGTACCGACACTATATCACATTGTGATCACCTCCTAAGGTCACATATTCACATTATCTCCTTCAGGAAGGTCACAAACAGTCAGTTCTCGTAATCGGCGTGTGTGTCGCTGTCTGTCAGCTCATGAGTGTCCAAGAGCAAAAGCCGCTTTTCCACTGTTGGGCCAGTGCGAGCAGGGCTTTCGACGGGCCGGGTGGGGCTAATAGCCTCGAACCTGGAGCACCGAGCCCAAAACCACAGTGCGTTTCCACCTTCGGGCCTGAAGCTCTACAGCGCTTCATCAGGCCGACAAGGTGTTGTACTGTTCTCCCCAATGCCACTGAGAATCTGTGGGATCTGCTGGACCAAGTATTATTTTAAATAAGCGGCTCCACCTCGCAACCTACAGTACATGACTTAAAGGATTAGTTCACTTTTGAAAAAACTTTTGCTGATAATTTACTCACCCCCGTGTCACCCAAGATGTCCATGTCTTTCTTTCTTCAGTCGAAAAGAAATTAAGGTTTTTGATGAAAACATTCCAGGATTTTTCTCCATATAATGGACTTCAATGGGAACCAAACGGTCCGAGGTCCAAAAGACAGTTAATAACAGTTTCAGATGCAGCTTCAAATGTCTTTAAACGACACCAGACGGTGAATAAGGGTCTTATCATGCGAAACGATCGGTTATTTCAAAGCTTATTCCAAAAATGTAACTTTTCTAAGGACAAATGCAGCCTTGCTCTATTCTGTGAGGCACGTTTGTAACGTCACGTAATACGTAATTACGTTCAAAAGGTCACGGGCGACGTAGCCGGAAGTACAGAATCAAAATCGTCCGACATCGTTGTTTTACCTTTTAATTCCTTTTTTGTAAACGGCGTTTGAGTTAGTTTTCACGTTCAACCTATGCGTTCAACTTGTAAACACTCTGACTCTGTACTTCCGGCTACGTCGCCCGTGACCTTTTGAACGTAATTACGTATTACGTGACGTTACAAACGCGCCTCGCAGAATAGAGCAAGGCTAGCATTTGTCCTTAGAAAAGTTACATTTTTGGAATAAGCTTTGAAATAACCGATCGTTTCGCATGATAAGACCCTTATTCATCGTCTGGTGTCGTTTAAAGACATTTGAAGCTGTTATTAACTGTCTTTTGGACCTTGAACCATCCGGTTCCCATTGAAGTCCATTATATGGAGAAAAATCCTGGAATGTTTTCATCAAAAACCTTAATTTCTTTTCGACTGAAGAAAGAAAGACATGGACATCTTGGATGACATGGGGGCGAGTAAATTATCAGCAAAAGTTTTTTCAAAAGTGAACTACTCCTTTAAAGGATCTGCTGTCAGAAACCACAGGACGCCTTCAAGGGTCTGTAGAGTCCAGACCTCGGCGGGTCGGTGCTGCCAAAACAGCACATCAGCTCAAGAGTGCCTACTATAGGCAGGTGGTCATAATGCTTTGCCTCATCTGTTCAGTGATTAAGTGAAATGCATTGTCTGTTTTCTTAGGAAATCCCGTTCAATGTGTCTCAGAGTTCAGAGGACGACGGCTTCTCACAAGCTTCCTCTCGACCAGCATCACAGGAGGAGATCAGACTGGCCTGCAACACACTGTCCACACGGTACACTCGCATCTCATAAAAGTCTTATGGCTCATTTATTCTGATATAGTGAGAATGTGGAGGAAAAACACCTGTTTTATTCAGAGGCCCAAACTGAGCTAAATGTGCTGTTTTCTGCAGATGCTGATATTTATATGGACAAAAAGTAAGATGCTTGTAATGGAAATCAATGAGATGCATATAAATATTAGTCGTCACTCTATATCGGCCAATAATATGTCTTAGTAAGATACTTAGTTTTATGAGTTTTCATATAATGTAATACAATACAACGATTGAGCGATGGACAAATAAACCTCCCTCAAAAGCCTGATGATCATATTTGAGACTTTTTATTATTTCTAATAAATGATGTCTGGATAATTGAGGAAACCTGCTTCAGTCCAGTTGAAATATTACTAACATTAAAGTTATTCTTGCACTTATTTCAGTGAAGACTTAACAGCGGAAAGACACATGAAGCTTGAGCTAGAGGAGGACGTTTGTACAATTACAATAAAAAACTTTGACTTGTTAAAAAGTCTAAATTCTCACTCAGACACAGAAGGACTGGAGGAGATTGTGTTTGGTTACACTTTATTTTAAGGTATCATTGTTACAGTGTAAGTACCAAGTAACATTAATTATCTATATGTACTTACTATAGCGTTAGGATTTGAGGGTTAGTTGCATGTAATTATGCATAATTTACTGTTATTACTATGGTAAGTACATGTCGAATGTGTAACAAGAACACTGTAAAATAAAATGTTACCAACGTTTTTATATTTCGAGGCCTCATGAATCTGTGCATCAGATTTGAGACAGCGGATTTACAGGGTAAAATTAATTTCAGAAGGGATTTGAACAAACCTATAAAAAATATCTTGGAACGATAAATCATGTCTTATTGAAGAGAGGTGTGCTATTACCTTTCTTGAAACCAGTAAAAGCATCTTGGTAACAATCTCAAGATCACAATATTGCAGATTTATGAATCGACATGCTTCTCTGTGCCCAGATATTACAACTGCGTGCCGTTCTCGGGGTGCATCATGGTGGGAGCCTCGAGTACGTGTCACACGCGAGTCAAGACCTTCGAGGAACTTCCCCTGGAAATGACATCACACAAGACACATCATGTACGACGAGACCTCCAGTATATCAAGTCTTCATTGGCTGAAGCGTGTCAGGATCTGTATGGTTTCATACGTGTGTGTGTGTGTGTGTCTACAGGACAGCCAGACAGACAGTGGGATGGTGTTGGCATCAGATGAGCTGGAGAGGTTTGAACACAAGCACAGAGGAGCCATGCTGAAAAAGTAGGTGAATCATTTATCATATGTAAGTGATCAGTTTTCATCATTAAAGGGTGAAAGTGCATCTATCCATCATAAAAGTGCATCCGTCCATCATAAAAGTTCATCTGTCCATCATAAAAGTGCATCTATCCATCATAAAAGTGCATCCGTCCATCATAAAAGTTCATCTATTCATCATAAAAGTGCATCTGTCCATCATAAAAGTGCATCTATCCATCATAAAAGTGCATCTGTCCATCATAAAAGTGCATCTATCCATCATAAAAGTGCATCCGTCCATCATAAAAGTTCATCTATTCATCATAAAAGTGCATCTGTCCATCATAAAAGTTCATCTATTCATCATAAAAGTGCATCTATCCATCATAAAAGTTCATCTATTCATCATAAAAGTGCATCTATCCATCATAAAAGTGCATCCATCCATCATAAAAGTTCATCTATTCATCATAAAAGTTCATCTATTCATCATAAAAGTGCATCTGTCCATCATAAAAGTTCATCTATTCATCATAAAAGTGCATCTATCCATCATAAAAGTGCATCCGTCCATCATAAAAGTTCATCTATTCATCATAAAAGTTCATCTATTCATCATAAAAGTGCATCCGTCCATCATAAAAGTTCATCTATTCATCATAAAAGTGCATCTGTCCATCATAAAAGTTCATCTATTCATCATAAAAGTGCATCTATCCATCATAAAAGTTCATCTATTCATCATAAAAGTGCATCTATCCATCATAAAAGTGCATCCATCCATCATAAAAGTTCATCTATTCATCATAAAAGTGCATCTATCCATCATAAAAGTTCATCTATTCATCATAAAAGTTCATCTATTCATCATAAAAGTGCATCCGTCCATCATAAAAGTTCATCTATCCATCATAAAAGTTCATCTATCCATCATAAAAGTGCATCCGTCCATCATAAAAGTTCATCTATTCATCATAAAAGTGCATCCGTCCATCATAAAAGTTCATCTATCCATCATAAAAGTGCATCTGTCCATCATAAAAGTGCATCTATCCATCATAAAAGTGCATCTATCCATCATAAAAGTGCATCTATCCATCATAAAAGTGCATCCGTCCATCATAAAAGTTCATCTATTCATCATAAAAGTGCATCTGTCCATCATAAAAGTTCATCTATTCATCATAAAAGTGCATCTATCCATCATAAAAGTTCATCTATTCATCATAAAAGTTCATCTGTCCATCATAAAAGTGCATCTGTCCATCATAAAAGTTCATCAGTCCATCATAAAAGTTCATCAGTCCATCATAAAAGTGCATCTGTCCATCATAAAAGTGCATCTGTCCGTCATAAAAGTGCATCTATCCATCATAAAAGTGCATCTATCATCATAAAAGTGCATCTATCCATCATAAAAGTGCATCTATCCATCATAAAAGTGCATCTGTCCTTCATAAAAGTGCATCTGTCCATCATAAAAGTGCATCTGTCCATCATAAAAGTGCATCTATCCATCATAAAAGTGCATCTATCCATCATTAAAGTGCATCTATCATCATAAAAGTGCATCTGTCAATCATAAAAGTGCATCTATCCATCATAAAAGTGCATCTATCATCATAAAAGTGCATCTGTCCATCATAAAAGTGCATCTATCCATCATAAAAGTGCATCTGTCCATCATAAAAGTTCATCTGTCCATCATAAAAGTGCATCTGTTCATCATAAAAGTGCATCTGTTCATCATAAAAGTGCATCTATCATCATAAAAGTGCATCTGTTCATCATAAAAGTGCATCTATCCATCATAAAAGTGCATCTATCATCATAAAAGTGCATCTATCCATCATAAAAGTGCATCTATCCATCATAAAAGTGCATCTGTTCATCATAAAAGTGCATCTGTTCATCATAAAAGTGCATCTATCATCATAAAAGTGCATCTATCCATCATAAAAGTGCATCTATCCATCATAAAAGTGCATCTATCTATCATAAAAGTTCAATCAGTCCATCATAAAAGTGCATCTGTCCATCATCTGGCCATTCACTCTCATTATAAAGTTTGGAAAAGCCGGGACATTTGTTACTATAACTCTGATTGTGTTCATCTAAAAGAAGGAAGTATTTTACACCTGATGGCTGGAGAGAGAGTGAGTAAATCATGGGCTGGTTGTAATGTTTTGGGTGATGTACCGCTTTAAGCCTCTGTCTCTGTGCTCTTCAGTGTGTCGGCGGGTCACAGCACAGAGCGGCTCATCAGTTCTCCCTCCGTTAGCTCGTCTCGTCCTCCCTTCTTCAGCCAACTCTCCGGCCAGACCTTCTACAACAACGAGTACGGCCAGCTGTCGGAGGAGGGCGTCTGTGACTTCTTCTCCTCCTCGGATCAGGTCTGCCCGGCAACTTCCAACCTGTAGCCCTGATTGGCCAGCCGAGCCCAGGCCCCGCCCCCTCCACACTAACTGAACTGATATCTCAGCAGCCACTGGGTGGCACCATTACGTCACATTCAAACCAACACAAAGTATTTTAACAACTTAGTTACATATATCTTTACATAAAGAGTAAACTTCTTTTTATTTGTACAAAAAAAACAAAAGAATGGAGAAAAAATAAAGGAATATATCTACTTTTAACTGTTTTCTTCATATTTGATGTTATATATTAATATTTACAAATATGTATTTTCTTATTTGTTTAATGTCCTTTGATACTTTATAAATATATAAAATAACTTATATTTATATACACCTTTATATATGTAAAAATATATAAATATTTATATCAACATATATTTCAATAATATATATATATATACAGTATATTGAAATATATATTGATATAAATATCAAAATATATACATCAAAATCAAAACATATATATATATATATATCAAAACATATATATAAATATATCAAAACATTGTATATAAATATATACAGTATATCAAAACATATATATATATATTACATTATAACATAACATTATATATATACTGTATATATATATCAAAACATACATAAATATATATATTAAAACATAATTATATATATATCAAAACATATATATATATATAATAAAACTTTATTATATATTATATTATATAAAATATTATATATATATATATATAAAACATATCAAAACATATATATTTTGATATATATATCAAAACACACACACACACATATATTATATATATATATATATATATATACTCATCAAATTCAAAACACACACATAACACAATACATAACAAAAATAACACAATTAAAAAAAACTAAAGTCTCGTTACATGGCCCCATAATGTTTATTTTGATTATTTTACATCATTGTGTTAAACCTTTATTAAAATCATGGGAAAAAAAACACTAACCCAAATTTTGAACCCAATGTTGCTGTGGTTTAATCTAACCATGGTAAACAACGCCAGTGGCGTAGTTCAGAAGACCACAATGATGATGATGATGATGATGAAGTACCTCTGCTAACATGACAACGGTGTAAAACACGAACTGTGACGCTTCTGAAAGGCCGCCGCTACGCTGACATGTAGGTTGTGGTGTGTGTTTGGCTGCAGGAACTGAAACCACACTAGTGTTAGCATGTCAACATCTGAAGCGCCTGTGGAACCGGTTCAACCCGAACATGATCAAAACACGGACGGGAAACAGCAGCGCCTTTAATGATAAAAACCCATCCAGTGTTTTGTTTTAATCTCCTTGTGTATTCCACTGTCTCAAATCGAGCCGTTTCACCGCGTGACGTCACACGGTCGCAAGCCCCTCCCACGATTGTTGATTGACAGCAGTGTTTCAACACAGACCCGCCCTGAGCGAGACCGTAGCAGAATGGCGTCTAAGCGATTGTGTTGTTCTGTTCTTGGGTGCAATAACAAACAGAAATCATTCTGATGTTCCTAAATCTGAACCGCTGAAGACGCAGTGGCTGAGTTTTGTTTACGAAAGGAATATTCCCGCGTTCTTCATGTTTGGGCGAATAATTTATCGTAGACTGCTTTATAAACGAGCTGGTTTTGCTAAGAAGCTGCTCCTGAAAAAAATAATCAGTAGCCTACCAACTATTTTGTTCCCTCTGCACCAGAAGAAGGGAGTGTAAAGTTTTATTAACCTTTATATTAATCTTTGTAAATCGCGGGAAAAAAGTTTTTCATGACCATAGTTGTAACGCCAATCTGTCAATGAACTAACGTTAATGTAATGTTGTGTTCGTATCTCACTACTCTAGCCAGTACATACAAAGATAGATCAAAGTGACATTATGTTAACCAACCATTCAGAAACGTCCTGTTCGAGCCTTAATTGTCGAACTTCTTCGGGCCGTCGTCTTATTCCGGGTGCGACTCCGGTTCAAACTGATACAGTTGCACAGATGTGTCCGCTGCCATTCTCTCCAAAATATCCCTCAACTGTTACGTACGTTATCAACTATGGTTGTCAAGACGACACTTCACAACGTGCGCTGTGTCTCTACGCCCGCAGAACAGGGGGGCGGGGCTTATTATTTAAAGGCATATGAACAGAGCTGATTTTCACCAGGTAAAATTAACGTTTTCTTAAAATACTCATGAGAATTTTTAATAAAAGTATATTGCAAAGTTTTCATTTACACCCTAAACATTCATATTAACTAAAAAATGGCATTATATGAGCCCTTTAAAACTGCAGAGAACCAAAGACAGTCGAAATCGCTGGTGTTTCTGACGTCACCAATCAGATCAACAGGTGATCGTCAACCAGTGGATCTCTGAGTGAGTGAGTGGAGGCGGGGCTCATCTGCATATTTAAAGAACCGCACATACTAAATGAGGCAAAGGTGTCGAGTTACATTCAAGATATTTTAAAACATGAAGAACTTTTTTCTTAAATATGAATTAAATTAAGGGAAAAGGCATATTTTAAAGCATTACTACTTTGATTATTACTGCCAATTAAAAGTATAATGAATTAGTTACAATTTAGTTTAATTAAAAAACAACAACAAGTTAATGACAACAATGTCTTTCTAACGCACACACACAAAAAATGTATAGGTCCAGTGCAAATAGGAAATCCTTGAGACAGTTTTATATTCCATCTTGAAGCATCCATGATTTTGATGATGCGGTATTAATAACATCACTATAATATCTGTATTCAAAAGGTGATGCTGCAAATCCACAATGTATTCAGTTCCAGAGTTAATGACTGCACGTAAAATTGCATGTATGAAAAAAATGTTTATTTGTCAGCAACAAGTATCACAAATATATGAAAAATATAGCATAAGAAATATATTAATTTAGTCAATAAATAGTCACACATATTAAAACAGCCTGTAAGAGTCGTTCCTGTTAGTAGTGCTTGTGGGAGGACTCTCAGCAGACTGATAACAGTACAGACACATGAGGTATTTCTGTTCACTCGAACCAACCAGACGTCGAGTCCGCGTGCATCCTGGACAGGCTCGAGAGGAACCGAGCCCACACACACACACACACACACACACACACACACGCGCGCCCGCGCGTAGACTACATTCATTGTTCAAAAACAGGAAGAAGTACTCGTTACGATTAGCACCTTCAAGTCAGTGACTTCTTCCCATCTCCTCAGAACACACTCGAAATAAACAAGAAGAGTAACGACATCAACACATCCCTGAGCAAGACATGGGGCTTCCTCCAATGCCGACAGTCCTGATGATTATCATGAAGACACACAAACGATTAAAAGACAGAACACTTGGTTCCAGTCACGTAAAAAAAAAAAAAAAAGGTAAAAAGTTTTGTAAGTCCGTTGTATTAAAATACGAATCTTCAACTAGCGCTAGCGTTCCTGAGCCGTAATACTGGAGAGATGGCCTCAGCAGGAGGGCGAGGTCGTGATGGGGCTCTGCAGGAACGAGAGAGGACTGGCCGCCGCGTGCACGGGGAAGTTGAACACGGTGTTGCTCTTGCCGATGACGGGACTCCCCGCGGCCGCGGAGCAGCTGGAGGACGCTAGCACTTGCGACTCGAACTGCAGCAGCTGCCCCATGAAGCTGAAGTTGGGCGAGATGATGCTGCGCCGCTGCTTGACGAACTCGAAGGCCTCCTCCAGCCGCACGCGGTTGGTGCGCATCAGATACGCCAGGCAGATGGTGGCGGAGCGGGAGATGCCCGCCTGGCAGTGCACGAACACGCGCCCGCCTTTATTACGCACCGAATCTGTGGGAAACAAACAACAGTCTCGGTTAAACGCCGTTCAACGATCAGGATACTGTAAAAAAAAAAACACTACTTTTTTAGGATTTCAAGAACTACAATCAGAGATCGCACTTCAAACAATTTCAGATAAAAGTGATCCAAAATACAACGCATTTAATCATATCAAATGCAAAGTTTATAATGGCTATTATTGTTCAATAAATAATATTATAATGTAGAAACGGTCTGATGGAGGATTATCAGACAGGCTGCCGTGATTTATTTTGCGTCTAGTCAATAAAATTAAATGCAACATATTTTGTATTTAAATAATTCAAGCACTTTTTTGAGTAGCTCTTCATAAATATGGCTGTTGCAAGAGTTTCCCAGGACTTACGTTTCAAAAAGTCAAATTAAAGTACCCTTAAACACCAATTTCATATATATATACTGTCTTTCAATAATTCAAGTACTTTTTTATAAATATGCCTGTTTTTTTCGTATATATTTTCTCAATAATGTAAGTACTTATTCATAAATATGGCAGTTTTTTTTTCATATGCATTCATGTATATATTGTCTTTCAATAACTCAAGCACTTCTTATAAATATGTATGTATTGTCTTTTAATAATTCAAGTACTTATTCATTATTTTCAAGTATTTTCCAGACTTGCATTTAAAAAAGTCAAAAAGTAAACACTAATTTCATATGTATACACTTTTCCAAGTACTTCTTTAAATATCCCTGTTTTTTCATATGTATGTATAAATATTTTGTCAATAATTCAAGCACTTCAAATACTTATTCATAAATATGTACGTATATATATTGTCTTTTAATAATTCAAGCACTTTTTCATAAATATGGCTGTTTTTTTCATAAGTATATATATATATATTTTCAATAATTCAAGTACTTATTCATAAATATGGCTGTTTTTTCCATATGTATACATGTATATATTGTCTTTCAATAACTAAAGCATCTCTCATGAACTCATTCATAAATATCTATATATTGTCTTTTAATAATTCAAGTACTTATTCATAAATATGGCCGTTTTCAAGTATTTTCCAGACTTACATTTAAAAAAAGTCAAAAAGTAAACACTAATTTCATATGTACACATGTGTACATACTTCTCCAAGTACTTTTTTTTTTCACATGCATGTATAAATATTTTGTCAATAATTCAATCACTTCAAATACTTATTCATAAATATGTATATATTGTCTTTTAATAATTCAAGCACTTTTTCATAAATATGCCCGTTTTTCATAAGTATATATTTTTTTCGATAATTCAAGTACTTATTCATAAATATGTCTGTTTTGAAGTGTTTTCCAGCACACTCTAACTCCAGCGCTTTGAGCACATGGTACAAACCCTGCTTTATTGATTCCCCAACCACTCATTCAATTGCAAATGAGCCGGACTCATACCGCAGGACTGCTAATGACGGATGCCGTCCCGTTCAGGAAACGGGAGAGCTAAAGCAGGCAGGGGTTCGAGTGAGAGGGGAAACACCCCCCTTAGACAGGCCTGAATACACACAATGGGAGGTTTGGCCCCCCCTGCGAAGCGCACTTATCTGATAGGAGGGCAACAGACACTACCTTTTGTTCTGGCTCAACAAAGGATGCAAGGCATTCAGACGGAGCCATTTGCCCCATGAAAGGATCAGGTCACGGCCTGGTGTTATTTGAAAAGGGGGCTCCTCTTTAAACAGGGTGACGTCAGCCTGTCAGGCTCGGGACGTACAGCTGGTCGATTTGGAGGGAAGTTTTGAAAAACTCAATTGGGATGGGGGGGTTGGGTCTGCCTGCCTGCCAGAGCTCGTCATACGGGGACATCTGTTCCCCATTTCGTGACGAAAAACGACACTCACCGATAAATTCGATGGCCTCATTGAACCAGGAGCTGATGTTGGCTTTGTGGTTGTCCTCAACAGGGATACTCTTGTACTGATAGTGGTCTTCAAAGTGGTTGGGGCAGTTTGAAGAGACGTTGATGAGGGCCGTGATTCCCAACATGTCCAGCATGTCTTTTCTGGAGGCGTGATAAGCACTGCCTAAATATAGGAATGGCAAAATTTCCACAGGGCCACCCTGAAAACACAAACAAACAAGAAAGTCAGCGGACTGGTTCGATCATGACGGGGCGTATTTATTTACCACACGTGTGCTCAGAGTTCGTCGTGATTACCTGGTCGTACAGAGGGGTCGTGCAGGAGGAATCTGCGGTGTTGGGACAGCAGCTGGAGCTCAGGGGTAAACTCAAGCCTTGGGGGGGGGCTGGCTTCGTACACATTTCAGGAAACTCAGAGGAAAACGTTTCGAATCCACCTATCAATGGTAAAACAGAGCGTGTTTGAGTAAAAGAGGGATTGACAAGTGACAACAGCTGAAGAAAACATTTGGTCGCAACTTTAAATAAATAAACATGAAGACAAGCTCAGCTTGTGTGTTAATTGGTTTACAATCTTAAAAAATAAAGGCTATTGATTCCATTGAGAAACTTTAACATCAATGGAAACTTTTCAGATGCACACTTTAGATTGTTAAAAATGTTCTTCCCACTATATAAATAAAGAGAGTTAGTTCTGTCATCATTTAATCACCCTCGTGTTGTTCTAAACCGGTTTGACGTTCTTTCTTCAGCTGAACACAAAGGAATATGGTGACGTTAATCGCGCAGTTGATGGGCCATTGACTTCCATTGTATTTTTTTTTTACTACATACAATGGATGTCAATAGTGCCTCAAAACAGACTGGTTACAAACATTCTTCAGAATATCTTCTTTGTTTAGCGGAATTTAACGTTTACAGGTTTGTCGGTGAGTAAGTTAAAGTTAAATTGCAGATCTTTCATTTTTTGGTGAACTGTCCCTTTAAGAGCTGTATAATGAAAGGTTCTCGTGTGGCACCGGATCACCCCTTGTTTTAAAGAGTTTAGCGCATAACAAAGTAACTTAGTAGGCAAAGAAAGAACAATTTCTCGTACCTTTAAGGAGGAATACACTTGCTCCACACGGATTGCGACAGAGCGCGTTCACAGCGAGCATTAAAGTCCCGTCTTTCTTCACTTCTCCCATCTCCACACTGCGGTCGTCCAGGAACACGACGCTCTGGTATTCCCCGGACAGAAGCCGGCTCCTGGTGTCCTCGTTGGGCACGATGTGCTCGAGCCCCAGCCCCCCTCGGGCTCTCCGGCGCACTATAGTGCTGAAGCGCACGTTACTGGAGCCCGAGATATGAGACGAGCTGAAGGAGAAGAACGAGCGGCAGTCCAGAACCAGACAGTCCGGGTCATCATCGCCCTCCAGCAGGTCCCGAAGCGAGGTCGAGTCGATGGTGGACACTTCCATGATGACCATAGTAGAGAACAACGATAGCTCTGAATACATACAGCGATAAACTTCGCTCCTTTGTTCGAGATTTTGATCCAATATAGTCCGTAAGTTAGTTCTCAACTGGTAGCAAGTCGCAGTTGTTTCTCTTCTGATTTGAAAGAATGAGTGACGGTTATATACTGAGCTCGCTCCCGAGTCGACGGAGACCACGTGACGTCGACGCTCCGCCCCTCTTGGCTCGCGGCCCGCCGAGTTCGCACGTACGTTAGTGAGCGCGGTTATCTGTGGTTTATCTGATCCTGTCAGAGCCAGTCGACCTCTAATAAACCGAAAAACACTGCTAATCCACTCCAGTTTCCGAGTTTGAGTGTTAGTGATTATGATGATGATTATTCATTGTTTTGTGTTTTTTGGGATGGGATTTTTGATTGTTTAAATAGTTGATCTTCGACCCTATTTATCAGCCAGCTCGATGTTTGTCATTATCAGCATTGGCCAATGTTGCTGTCTTGACAGATTCAGTTCCCTGTCGTGTCAGTTCCACTTTTTAACTATTTGTCAATGATTTTGTTTTAAATCGTGTTCGGGTTTGCCTTTTTCACACTATATCATTTAAATATACTACACATACAGGTCAAAAAAGAAAGGATTTTTCCTTCAAAAACAAAAACAAGATAGGCCTACATTTAATGCTGATTTTTAATATAAGAAAGGATTATGCACACATGTCGAATAGCTATAAGATATGCTGGTATTCACACTAAGCCAATTTTAAAGCTGTTTGAGATCATATTGTGTTTCTCTGGTAATTCTAATCAAACTTATTTTTATCTTGTCGTATTTATATATGCTGGCTAGTAACTAATATGATCATCTCACTATGTATGAAATTACACTGACACTTGTCAAAAAGGAAGAGGTGTTTAGAATTTTTCCATGATATTATTGTTGTAATTTAAAATATTATCAAAAACTTTCCTCTTGAGTTCAGACGAATAACAAGATAATTAGTGAACCTGTCATTGTACTCATAAAAGTTTATACTTTGTTTTTATTGTACAGGAGTACATAGTGTGCAATGCCGCGAGAGCAAAGGCAAACCATAAAAGTTAATCACTGTATAGAAACTTGAGGTCTGGTAAATTTCCATTGAAAAACAAACCAGGCTCAGGTGTATGGATGTGGCCGTGGTGCGAGAGATCTATATTATTCAGACAATACACATATTTTGACCTAAAAGTCAATGACGTATTGAAAACTTGTTTGCCAGCACTTCTATTGTCACAGACTCACAAATAAATGTTTTTTTCTCTGTAATTTGATGTTTTGTATTTCTTGTTTTCCTCTCAACAGTGGAATAGAGAGAGAAAATGTTTTATATTTATATATATATTATATTTTTTTTATAAGTAGTGCAATGTTTGTTGACTGGAAGCAATTAATTAAGACTTTTTTCCAAATCAAACACTTGTCCTTTATTTGTTTGGTCTTACATTTATTTCTATTACTTCCAGCTGGGAAAAATGTCCCAAGAAGTTTTGTGATCCTTCTAGAAATTTTATTTGATAATATTTTAATGTGACAGGCTCACAAGAAAATGACATATGTGGGTCATGACGTCAGGATTGCATTTCTGAAACTTGAGTCAGAACTCTTGGAGCTTTCCTCTCTAAATCGTTTCTGGGGCTGTCATGCAGAAAAAAAGCAGTCAGAAACAGTTTTACTGTTAAAACACAGATGAGTCAGCAGAGAAAAGCAAGCCACAAGAAGAACACAGTGTACTGTGTGAGAATGGCACATATACATAAGGCTGAAAATTATAAAAATACACTCTAAAAAAAATAAATAACCCAAATTTGGATCAAATATTGACAAACCCAGAAATTGGGTTAACATTTTAAATGACATTTTCCATATTTTACCCAAAATTGGGTTAAAACAAACCAGCATTTTTTCTATTTACGGTCTGCCCACAAAAAGGCGAAACCAATAAACAAGAAAGAATGATGCTGAATTACTAAAAAAGTAAACATGACCCACACATCTCAAAAACATGCAACGAATCATATAAAACACACATGTCTGCGAGTTGTCATATTTGCATGTTCTGTTTGTTATAAAGGGAAGTGAGAGAGTGTGATGAATTAGGCATTTCCTTGGTGTGGCAAATATATACAATCAATGTCATCACATTTACGGACAGAGCTACCCCCGGGCACCATGGGAAAATACTTGCATTATTTTAGTTTGCTTTAACCATAAATCCATCATTTTTGCAGATTCTGTATGTCTGGCAGACATTTTTACAAATGTCTCATTTCTAGAATGTGCCCAGATATGACATAGTGAAACATTACATGATCCAGGCATCTCATCATTCATAACCACTGGGTAAATACTGTATACAGATATACGACCGTGGGAATGTATGTGCACAGGACCCAAAACTAGCTTTCTGCCACAGCTGGTATCCCAATCATTTTTACTGGCCATGAAACTGTGTTTGCAAAAACAGACAGTAAAGAAGATACTAACCTTTACCAGTGAAAATTCACAATCATCTTCCAATTTCAACACCTAAACCTAACATGTAAAACATTATTAAAGACAAGAAATAAGTAGACGTATACAGAAGTAAAAGTAAAGATAAGAAGTAAACAAGATAAGAACAAATAATCAAATTACAAGCAAAAGCGCAAATACAATATAATAAAGATACGAATTAAATAGTATTTTTCAGGTATATAACATAAACAAATGTAAAATAACTATATATTCTTCACTTTATAAATTAAACCTTCTTATTAAAGCTATTAAAGTTATTCAGTCGAGAGCAGTGAGTGATTGTCTCTGTCGTGTGATTCACATTATAAACACAGACCTCATCAGGAATATTAGGCTACTGTCACTTTAAGAGTGATGTGCGTGAATGTAATATATCCCTTACAAAAATTAACCAGTTACAAAAAATTAACTTGGTCCCTTACAAAAAAATAACCAAAAATAATAATAATTTTTTTTGTAGTAACTATGTTTTTTTTTTTTTTGTAGTAACCATGGTTTAACTATGTTTTTTTTTTTGTAGTAAAACCATAGTAACTACAAAATGAACCATGGTTTTACTACAATAACCTTGGTTTAACCATGGCTTTTGTAGTAAAACCATTAATGAACCATGGTTTTTTAAATGAATGGTTCGCACCAAAATACCACAGTTACTACAGTCATAGTTAACTACAATTTTACTATAGTAAAACTATTGTGGTCATAACCGGTAGGATTATAAAAGGCAATGATTTTTCACAACTGTGTGAAACTCAACAGAAGTTGTGACATAAACAATAGATATTCCAGACACACATCAGAAGCTCAAATAGAAGAAATCGCTTATTTCAGAAGCACTGACTAATGTACGGTTATCCCAGCATTACACATATAAAAGGGGAAATATTGGAAATTAATAAGCATGCCAGAATATATCTTGTGTTTTATACCTGAATTTTGAATGCATTTCCTATTGACCAATAACTTGTTGTTTGTCATTACTAGATGCGTGTTTTAAAGATATCCCTTACGAAAACTAACCACTTGTTTTGGTAATATAAAACTGTCTTATTTATGAGATTTCCAGAAGGTTTCCTTTAAGAGCACATCCGCGTCAGATTTACGGTTGTGTTGTTGTTGTTGTAGAAACAGTTTTGACTGTTGGACCACATAAGCGGAAGTTAAAGCTGTCTCCATGGGCAACGCGTTAAGTTTGCGCACCACAACTTATTCCTAAACCGGAAACAGAATCACGCCGCTCGCTCCCTGTCGACCAATAGGATTGTGCAAAGCGTCCTAAGCGGATGTCACATCCGGTTTGAACAGCCGGCAGGATTGAAGGAAGAGTCTGGAGTTAGCCACTTTACTACTTGTGTCGTTTATTTTTAAACTTTTTAAAGGTGTATAATACAGAATTATAACACAACACACTAGATTTTATTCGCGGGGTCACAATGACTTTCGATGTGCGGAGGTGAGTAGAGGTTTGAAGCGACTCGTCTTTTCCTCTAATGCATGAATCAAACACGTCCACACTAGACACGACGGCGGTGTTTCAAACCCTAGCGAGCTGCCTACTTAGACAGTGTGTGTTTAAACCGAGCGAGGCTGTAATGTAGTGGAATAATAGGCAGCACACTAGTTGTTTAAAACACAGCCAGAAGGTCCATGTGAAAACACTTTCTTATTTCTGTATGTTCTTCATTCTGCTCTTGATGACCAACTTATCTCTGAAAAACTGTCCTGTAACTGTACTCTCCAAAACACATCAAAGTTCGTGTCATTTTTCCGTTAGACATCACATTTATAAACCGTTAATGGTACTTGTTTGAACAGTTGCGTTGTTGTTCAGTAATTCCTGTTCATACTGACTGTGTCATTATGCAAATATAAAACAGGACTAACAACATCTGAAAATGACATTCATTCATCAGTCTGCTAAATTATTCGATTATTAAATTCTGCTGTTATATCCAAACCACCATTCCAACGTTTTTTTCTTCTTTGGCTAATCAAGTCTGCATTTATTTGATCAAAAAATACAGTAAAAACAGTGAAATATTATTCTAATGTAAATCAGCTGTTGTCTATGCGAATATACAGTAAAGTGTAATTTATTCCTGTGATCAAAGCATCATTACTCCAGTCTTCGGTGTCACACGATCCTTCAGAAATCACTGTAATATGAGGATCTGATGAATAACAAACATTTATGAATGATAATTATTTTTATTAGTGTTGAAAACCGTTTTTTCAGGATTCTTTAAATAATAGAAAGTTCAATTTTAGGGCTGTCAAGCGATTAATCGCATCCAAAATAAAAGTTTGTGTTTACATAATACTGTGTATAATTATTTTGTGTGTAGATAAATACATACACACACACACACATGCATGTATAGTTAGGAAAAAAATATTTATATATAAAATATTTATATTTATATATAATATAAAGTATATATAAATCTATATACAGTATATTCATAAAATATGTCTTAAATATCTACAAGCATGTGTGTGTATTTATATATATATATATATAATTATACACAGTGCACCCACATATATTATGTAAACACAAT
The DNA here is from genome assembly GCF_988280905.1 of Pimephales promelas. Classification (NCBI taxonomy): domain Eukaryota; kingdom Metazoa; phylum Chordata; class Actinopteri; order Cypriniformes; family Leuciscidae; genus Pimephales; species Pimephales promelas. The sequence continues at coordinate 1,513,000 of NC_142777.1, forward strand.
CTTTTATTTTGGATGTGATTAATCATTTGACAGCCTTATTCAATTTCATTTATTTGACATTGAATCTTTTTTTTAAGTATAAATGTCTTTTCTGTAACTTTGGACTAATTTAATGCATCCTTGATGACTGAGTAAAAGTATTGATTTCTTTTATTTCTTTCCCTCCAAAAATAATTTTCACTGACCCCAAACTTGTTAACGGTAGAGTAAAATGTTATAAAAGCTTTCTATTTCAGATAAATGCTGTTCTATTCATCAAAGAATCCTGGGAAAAACTTTATAGCTTTATAAACTTTAGATAAACTTTAGAGTGATTTCTGAAGGATCATGTGACACCGAAGACTGGAGCAATGATGCTTTGATCACAGGAATAAATTACACTTTACTGTATATTCACATAGAAAACACATGATTTACATTGGAATAATATTACTGATTTTTTGTATATTAATCAAATAAATGCAATGCAACCTTGGGGAACACACACCAAATATATATTTACAAAATGTACAAACAAATTTTAGATGTGATTAATTGCGTTCAAGTATCTGAAATTCTTCTTTTTTAAATTTTTTTTTTAGTTAAATCTGTTTTATTCTCCATCTCGTTCAGCACAGTCTCTGTCAGGAGCTGTAACGTAATCCAAATGCTTTTCATTTTGCATTTTGAGCGTGTTTAATGTGTGTAATGTATTATTTATATGTTAGTAAATATAAAATAGTCGATCACCCTAATGACCTAGATTGTCTTGAGACTGTCAGGATTAATGGATTGTGTTTCATGTATCTGGACTTTAATGCGAGTAAAGTTTCAACATGTTTTATTGAACAACATAGCGTTGTGTATCTGAACATCCAGCGTTGCTGTCTTTGGGTATGAAAACAAACACACCGAGCATGTGCAGATGTAGGACTAAATATTGCATCATAATACTTAAATATGGGTTGCTAAGGCGACGACACAACCTTGTTTACAATCCTGCTTGCGTTTAGCTCATCCGCGGCCCAGCGAAAGTGACGTGCTGATAAACCCGTCAGCACACACAGCTTCCTCTTAGAAACACGTTCGCCATAAACCTGCGGTGTCACACACAATCCCACAGCCCCTTCCTGTCAGCTGACCTCACAACACGACAACTGTCCAAGCCGACCCATGAAACCTGTAATAGGCCTAATAAATAGGCGATTGATGAATCGCAAAAGTGCAATAAATATTAGGGGTGTACCGACACACTCATGTCACGATTCTGAACTCATGATACCATATTATCGTTATAATCCAAGATATATGATAAAAGATTAACAAACAATTAGCTTGATTAAAAGTAGTTAAATAGCAGTTTAATGTAATACTGGGCTGGCACTAAAAGTATTTTTTCTCACACACTAATCTTTATTTTGGGTGAACTATATACAGATTGTCACATATTGTTGCGTTTTTGTATTGCGATATATCGAGACACGCCTATTAAACATGCGATGTTCATCCTGGGATGCTTTCATAAACGCATGGATCATGCTGCACTCGTCTTCCAGCTCTTCCACTTTTCACTTTGTAGTAATAATAATGTTCTGGCACATATTTTGGTAGTATGATAACATGCGGACAGACTTGTGTCTGGCGTGTTGCAGCTGTGTGTGTGTGTGTTGTTGTTGTAACTCGGGAAATAATAAATATCTGAGTCTGACGGATATATCCTGGGGGAACGTGTAAATGTCACTCCTGTTGTGCAACACGCTTCTGAACAGTGAGGGAATCCAAGACGGCAAACTCGTTTTACTCGCAAAGTGAAGAGATTGTATATATGAAGAGTTCAGATGCAAAAGCCTCTAAGTGCCATTTGAAATTTTCTACTAGAATGATAATTTTTATCAAGCTTGTATATTTAAGTTCAGTGATTTCACTTAAATGGCAATGATGATTACCTATTAATTGTTATTTAAGTGAAATTACTGAACTTAAATATACAAGTTTGATAAAAATCATCATTAAAGAAGAAAATTTCAAATTTAGAGGCTTTTGCATCTGAACTCTTCATGTATAGTTTTGAAGAAGTTTCCATACTATCAATTTATTTGAATATAGCCTTCATAATCAATCATTTTTATTACCTGTCACAAAATATAGGGTGAATACTGGTTAAGTGGGACACTTTCTGATAATTTATATTCTGCATACTTTTTTATTATATTCTAAATAGCTTAAGAGCTCTACTATACTATACACAATAGAAAAGAAAGAAACATTAAACACAGGATGGATGACTCTTCCTTAAACACACAATGACCCCAAACCACATTTTTCAAGGCTCTACTTTCAAAACACATTCAATTGTTATTTAAGTGTAGGCCTTATAAATGAAATACACAATAACAATATAAACAACAATAATATAAACATAACTTTTTTTAAGAAGGGGCCTGCCCACAACATTTTATATTGGGTTTAATTTATTTAATTTAATTTATATTTTTCATTTTAAAAACCAGTCCAGATTTTAATGTTTCTGTGCGCTTCCTTCAGGGTCCAGTGGCCTTTCGGTGGTCAGACTTGGCTATACACCCCAATGTGTTTGAGCCATGGGATTTACTGGGTACATCCCAGTCCCCCTGAAGCCAGCTTGCCTCCATTAGCATCGCAAGCAAGCTCAGTATAAGTAGTTTAAGTCAGTCTTTGTTGAAATATCTAGATAACTAACTAAATTTATGAGGCACATACTGTATAAAAAGGGACCTCAATTCCTCCATTAGAATGACTTGAATGGCTGTCCCAGTTTGCCAGTAATACCCTGTCCCAGTTTAACAATATGCTATTAGCAAACTGGGACAGTGTTAAAATCGTATAAAAAATCCAAGAAGATTAATATGAATGTGATTTTTATATCCTATTATAAAATAAAATATATAACAATTACAAATGATTCATGAGTTGTTGTTTTTTTTTTTCATTTTTATAACCTTAACATTATTTACTTCAGAATGCAATGTCATTTTACTTACCATCATGGTTCACTGCAAGGTTGTTAAATCACTGATTCTTGAAACTTTGGCAAAAACATGTCCCACTAAAAAAAGTGCTAATTCTGTTGGAAATTAATAACATTTTCATGAATGAAAAGAATCAAGTTTATAATCAGGGGGTCCTTTGCACATATGTAAGGTTCTTTTATAGGTTTATTTTTCATTTTTATTATTTTAATGATTATATGCTGGCCCATTGCCTACAAAATCAGCTGTCCTCGGATAGGAGATAATCATTTCAACTTGATTAAAAAAACAAAAAGGAATAATTGAATTGAATAATATATTTACCACACAAAAGAGTACATTGCAATATGTATTAAAAACTACAAACAGTGAGTTTTGAACAATATTTACTATTATTTTGTGGTTGTTCAAAATGTGTCCCACATATTCGTCACCACCGTCAGATATTTATAAAAAGTAATAAAATCAGGCAACTACAAGGTCAACTACATTCCTCCATACCCCATTTTCAAACCTTCAGCTTTACAGCATGCTTCAAGATCACTCAAGCTCCCGTAATTTTGCTATTTTCTTTTAAACTTGTTTATATATTTGGGCACTGCTACTGTCACAACCATAACATGTCAACACCGTCACTTTTGTATAGAAAATATTAGATTAGATTATGACATAAATGTATACTTTTTAAGAAGAGGTCTGAAGTAGCTAGCAACAGAGGGGAAACAAGATGGCTATAATGTGAACAACTCATGCATATCATGTGAAAGAGTAGGTTTTGTCACCACCGTCAGACGTCACCACCGTCAGGTTTTCTATCTGACGGTGGTGACATACCGTGTGACGGTGGTGACAAAACCCCCCAAATGGTCTATAACAGAGGCTAGAATATAATTGTTGATCACAATAAATACCAATATATTATCCTGTAATATTCCATTCACCTCTTTAATATTTTTATTTATTTAATTCCCCCTATATTTCTTCCATTCAGGCTTACACTGCATGCTACTGTTAGCGCGAGTGAGAGTGAGGATGTTTCCTAATATCCTCACGGCTGTGGTTCAGCTGCAGTAATACAGCAGTTCTAATCTGAACACGTTTGATGCGATTAAATTGTGTTTCATGACGTTCATTTAGATTTTTGCCCACACTAAAAATTTGTTAAAGCCTAGCATGGATAGGAGCAGCAATAACCCCCTTGGGGTAAACAGAACAGAACCAACATAAATGTTTTGCAGATTATTTCAAAATTTAAAGTACAATATAATTCGAGAATTTATTCAGATTCTTGGGGAATCAGAATGTCAAGTCCTGACTGACGAGTGGAGCTGGGGAGGGAGGAGGGTAATGAGCTCCTGAGAAACGTGATAGCTGCTGATAATACTGAAGGAGCTTATATATGTGTACAGTGATAGGCATCATATTCCTATAGGGGGAGATGGATCAGCTAATAGTCGGCTGATGCGAGCTTGAATAACGTGACCTGCCAGAACTAACCAGAACTAAGGATGCACATAGTGCAGCTACTGCCTATCTACACAGCACATAGTATGCACTATCCATTCCAGGCTATGCATCTCCAATGACTAAAGCCAAATGAAAATGGCATGACATCATTTAAACAAATCTAACATTCGCTGTAATTACCCCCAATTTCATAGTCATTACACTCAACTTTGACTTTATGTATTTTCGAAAGTTATGGCTAGGCAGCAGCTATCTGTAGAGGAGAGAAGGAGAAGAAACAGGGAATACCAAAAAAAGCTGAGAGAGAAAATACACAGTGAGGCAGAGTTAAATGAGGAATACCTCATAAAAGGAAAAAAATGTTTATCACAGTGCTCAAGATTGTTATTTTTTGGACCAAAGAGTTAAATGAAGTTGTTAAGCAAGAATTGATTGACTTGAGTGGTATACATTGTGGAATTGTATGTTGTAAAGAGGCCACAGTCACCACCGTCAGATTAATGTCACCACCGTCAGTTCTAAAGTCACCACCGTCAGAGGGAGTTTTATTGGTTTTAAATGAATATACTTGAAATATGATTCTTCAGTGCTGTTGAGTTATTAAAGTAATAGTCTCTTTTAATACAAAAATATGTTTGTTAAATAAAACAACATTAATTTTTCTATTTAGGCTTAAAGTAAATGTTGTATGATGTTATATCTTTTAAAGGAGTACACGCAAAACAGTATAAAAAATGAACAAAAGTGAATATTCAACATTTAACAGCATATATGTGTACCAAGAATGCCAGATAATGATTTAAAAACTCTAAATACATATTAGACCAAACAAATAAAAAATAATTTGCTATTTATTTTGTCTGACGGTGTTGACAAAAACAAAGTGATAACTGGAGAAACGCCTATTTTATGAAAAAAATACAAAATGAGGAGGTTGCACCGGTGCATTGCTGAATAGCCAAGACCTTGCTTTATAATGATATACCTTCAGATTTTGTAATTTAACTAACTTTTTATTTTCAAAATTAAAACCTGTTTTATCCAAATTCCCAAGAATCGCTGAAATATATCACTGGAAGTGATGTCATAGCCACATAATCTTTTTTTTATATATATATAGTTTGCTAATGATGAGCTCAGTGTCCCACTTTACCAGTATTCACCCTATATTAGTGTGATAAATGGGTGGAACCAGTTTGGCGTGGTTAGTGTATGGCATTAAAAATAAAAAATAAAGGCATTAAAAATCATTCGATTAAATTTGAAGATACCTGCAGAAACCCTATTAACGTAACAAAATCATGGGCATGGATGTTAGTAGGTTTATGTATCTCAGTCGCCGCGGCCATTATTATTAATGGAAGGAGACGTAGACGTGTATCCAAGCATTAATAACGGCAAGAAAAGCCTCTCTTATACTGAGAGCGGCTCATATGAGGAGTTTCTGGGTGTTTCTCCCTCATTTCTGCTTCAAGTCTTCTTTAAAGAATGATCATGTGACTCTTCAGACGCCAGAGCTGTGTCCGAAACGCTCCCTGACCATAAAACGGTGTCGGCCATTTTGTAGCGGTGTCCGAATTCTGAGTGAACGACATCATCATTCCCTACATTCGTTCACCACTTTTACACACAATAGTGCTGCGCGGTTTGACCAAAAATTGATATCACGTTTTTTTTTTTTTTTAATTAAGCCAGTTTTCCGGTTTATGACGTTTTTTTTATGCATAATCAGGTGTTCAAAGCATTTTCTACTGGTTGAGAGGAATTACTGCAATATATCCACTAGGATGGTCTATTTTACTGTCATTAGTGAATATTGTAGAATAGAATAGAGCCTAGTATAACCTAAAATAGTTATTTCTTAACTTTCTAATAACATTCTTATAACCAGGAAATGACGTTAAAAAACAACGTTTATATAACGAGAGAATTGAACGTCCTAATGACGTTTGAATGATGTTCAATCAAGCAAGAACGTTAATACGTCTTTTTTTTCTTTTTTTCCCCTCAATTTTATTAAGGAATCAATATAAAAATGAGTACAAGTAAACAAACATAACAGTAAGAGAAAAAAAAAACAAATGAACATACAAACAAACAAAAACGTAGACAGACAAAACGTTAATACAACGTCTAAAAAAATCATCCTATAACATTCAGAAATAAAGTTTTTAATTTTATAACTTAATAGAAACGTTATGAAAACGTTCTTATATCCTAAAATTGATGTTTGGGGAAGAGAAGAGATTCGCGATTGCACTGAATACGTTTTAAGTGCAGCGAGCCCGGGGAAAATAGACCTATTCTTACAAGAGCAGTGTGTACCTGAAGGCCAATTTATACTTCTGCGTAGGGTGCGTGCGCGCAGTAGGTACGGCGTAGCATACGCACAGACGTACCATACCGCGTACCCTTCGTCGTAGCCTGACGCGCACCTCCTCAAAAATGTAACTACACGTTGCGACGACGCGGACCACACTATCTGTGATTGGTCGGCTTGGTAGCATCGCATTTCCTCCTACGCGTTTCCGTACGTACCATCTCCTCCGACGTCTTCTCTTGTTTCTGCCTTTTAGTTTTAATAATTTCACTAAAATTAACTGTTTTTCCGCCCCAACTCCAACATGATCCGCTCTCTTTCAGTCGCCATTGCTTGTAGTAACCTTGCCGCGAGGAGGAATCTAAACACAGTGGAACATTAAAACCCTCCGCCGCCAACTAGCGTTTCGGAGCAGTACTGCAGGGCAACCAAGACCTGAACGCAGAAGTATAAATGCTCACAACGGCGTCGCCTACGTGCGTAGCCTACACCGTACCCTCGACGCAGAAGTATAAATTGGCCTTGAGAGTGCGCGCGCGGCACATTATGTGAATATGAATGTACTTCGTGCGCTCTCAACATTTGACTGGAAAATAAATAAAATAATGCCATTATTTAAAAAAAAAAAAGCCATAGTTCTGCAGCATCCACCTTCCCTGTAACGTAATACCAGAGCACTGCTGTATGTGCAGCGAATGAAATGCATCGGTATGGCGGTATATAAAAATTTTATATCATAACAAAATTATACACTGGTTTTAACTTTTTGGTATGAACCGGTATACTGCCCAGCACTACTCACAATCCTCTCTGAATTCGAGTGTACATTCCACACCGCCCCATTGTTTACAAGCGTCGTTCAAATTTTATTGTATGTTGAATGACATATTTATGTCTTTGTGTCAGTTTATTGTTTAAAATGGTCCTTTCGTTTGCGTATCCTGATATTTAAAACAATGGCCGCCTACATCTAGCGTGACCTTTCCAACGTGATGCCGTAATGCCTGCCGCATCAATTGTGGTTAAAAAGTATATACATTTTAATTTATTTTTTAGAAAATAGCCGATGGTGTCGCTAGATAAGACACTGTTCCTCAGCTGGGATTCGTTTGACTTCAACTATTTGGTTACCCAAAGTCCATTGTGTGGAGAAAAATCCTTAAATGTTTTCCTCAAAAAGCTTAATTTCTTTTCCACTGAATCAGGAAATTTTCATTTTGAGGTGAACTAGTCATTTAGGTTTACTTTATTGTTCAGTAAAACTATATGTTATTGCCACTATTGTTATTGTTACTGTTAAATATTGTGTACTATTGTTATTATTTATTAAATATTACTGTACTATTGTTATTGTTAAATATTATTGTTACTTGTTCATCACTGTGTCAGTGATTTATTCGCTGACTTCAGCAGCTTCTTATCATGAAGAACTACATAGTGACGAAACGCGTGTGTCCGTTCAGGGCCACCGTAGAAACGTTGATGTAAGCGGACCCGCGGTGTGTGTAGAGAGAAACGCCTCATTCTAATCTAATACAAATATAACGGTTCATTATGCAAGGTCTTTATACACCACTGTGATATTTATCCTCCTAAATATTACACACTGCACACTGAACATTTTGTCCAAAAATCATAATGGTTTCGTTAGTTTCGGAGCGGCATGCCGAGTCGAATGATATCCAATTTTCCCATCTCGGCCATTTTTGGGCGTCAGCCATTTTGAATTTTGTAGTAAAATGCTGTATTTTATGAACGCATTAGCGTATTCAGACCAAACTTGGCACATGTCAACATAAGCATGACCTGAGGGTACATGACGTGTTTCGGCACAGTGCCACCTACTGGTCCGGAGAAACACAATTGGATATTTTTGGTTATAACTAATCCAATTTTCCCATCTCGGCCATTTTGGGCGTCAGCCATTTTTAATTTTGAAGTAAATTGCTGTATTTAATGATGAACGCATTAGCGTATCGTTACGAAACTCGTTATGGGTCATTGAATGAGCCTGAGAAGTTTCGAACCAAAATCAAATATTCACATGCTTATAACTTTGGATTTAGCTGACTGAGTCATCTCTTTACATTCCTGAATCCTTGCCGAGTCCTACGTTATCGAACAGTAGGTTTCGCCTTATGGTTTGTGCAATTTTGTGATATAGTGCTTAAACATTGTTTGCGAACACCGAAAATGTTAGTCTGATCGAGATGAAACCACCATAGGAAAATTGGAAACATAGGTAGTTGGCTATATAGGCTACTAATGGCCAAATGTCAACATAACGGTTCATTATGCAAGGTGTGATTTTGATCCTCCTAAATATTACACACTGCACCTTTAAGACTGTTTGAAAACTTACAAATGAGTACAAATATGAATCAGCCATAAAATGGTCAAGATTAAGAATTGATAATCATTCATGATAATGAGATTGATAATGATGCTTTTCCTTAGATGGTGGGAGATGTTGTTGTTAGGCTGATCTGAATGATGTAGTGATATGGCTTGTCCCTTGTGTGGTATTTGGGTGAGGAAATCTTAACTTTGGGGCCTGTGTTTATTCCTCAGCCTCCTGTACCAATGCAGGTCTTTCACCGCACTTTAAATGAAGACGTCAGTGCAGGTTTAGAACAGCGTGTCCTTCTGGGTTTCACACAATAGGGTTAGTTGCCTTCTACATCCTGTGAACTCTTCTCTCTGAACACTGTGAACCGTATGTGTGTGTGTGTAGAGGAAGTCTCCCCCTCCCCGCATTGCGTCAACATGGGCCGTTTCACTGCGAGAAACGCTCACAGAAATGTTCACAAGTGTTTTGGAGGGTTGGAGCCGACGCTGATGTAGCCGTGAAGGTTTCAGAGCCCAAAAAGGGCACAAGACACTTTGAGCTGGAGAGTTTGGCTTTGTTTGTGAGCTCCTTAAAAAGTCAGGGATTGAACACATTCCTGAAGGGGGTTATTGTGTAACGCGCCGACTGTGTGCTTCGTCTCAACAGAAAAGAATCAACCCTCGGTTCATTTAATAAAATCATGCTGTGCAGTGAATGTGTTCCTTATTTAATAGGATTACAAATATCATATTTTGATTCATTTTTCTGGGCAAATCAAAAGAACTATATTTTTACACTCATATTAGTCATATTTCACAAAAAATATCTATATCCGTCTGTCCGTCATTAGCAAAGCCTAGCAACTAACCCATTGTAACGTCCACAACGCTTTAAGGCCAATTTATACTTCTGCGTCGAGTGTCCGGCGTAGGCGACGCCGTCGTGAGCATTTATACTTCTGCGTTCAGGTCTTGGTTGCCCTGCAGTACTGCTCCGAAACACTAGTTGGCGGCGGAGGGTTTTAATGTTCCACTGTGTTTAGATTCCTCGCGGCTAGATTACTACAGAGCCCGTCTAACGGAGAGCCTTGGCACTTCCTATTAGCCCCGTTGTGTATCATCTTGGTTGCAGTTCCATTAGAATTCCACTGGGGGTGATCACGGGCGAGAGCAGAATGAATGGGAGTCTATGGGGCTAAACGGCTAAATGTGTCTCTTTCACCTGCTTGTCGTTAAATCAACATCGATTTTATTGTTGATTCAGCAAGTTCAATATAGATTATAGGCCAAAAGTCGAATGAACGAGTACTTATGTCCGTTTGATTTCTTACAGGTTAGGCCGTTGTTGGCTGGAGCACGCTAGCATTCTGCTATTGTGTGACGTCATCACATTTTTGAACGGATTTTTAGAACAGATAAGTGAACTTAAAAATGCAATTTTCAGCTGAGTGTATTATCTTAGCCCTCGCTTTTGAATGCAACTTTCAAAAAATTACATCCTGAGAAAAGTGGATTTCTGGGGGTGAAACCCCATTGACTCCCATTCATTCTGCACTCGTCCACGAGCGCCCCCGCATGGACAGAGACGCGTTACTGCAGCCAGTCCAGAACCCGGAAGTAACCAGCCAGTGCCAATTCTCTTCAATTAGACATTCTCTGGTTACTACAAGCAATGGTGAATGAAAGAGAGCGGATCATGTTGGAGTTGGAGCTTATTGAGGTGGAAACAGTTAGTGAATTTTAGTGAAATTACTAAAACTAAAAGGCAGAAACGAGAGAAGACGTTGGAGGAGATGGTACGTGCGGAAATGCGTGAAGGAAATGCGATGCTACCAAGCCGACCAATCACAGATCTTGTGGTCCGCGTCTTCACAGCGTGTAGTTACATTTTCGATGAGGTGCGCATCAGGCTACGGCGAAGGGTACGCGGTATGGTACGCGCCTGTGTGTATGCTACGCCGTACCTACTGCATGCACCCTACGCAGAAGTATAAATTTGGTAACTTGGTACATGTCAACCTGAGGGTACATGCAGCGTTTCGGCACAGTGCCACCTACTGGTCCGGAGAAACACAATTAGATATTTTTGCATATAACTTCTGAACATTTTGTCCAAAAATCATAATGGTTTCGTTAGTTTCGGAGCGGCATGCCGAGTCGAATGATATCCAATTTTCCCATCTCGGCCATTTTGGGCGTCAGCCATTTTGAATTTTGTAGTAAAATGCTGTATTTTATGAACGCATTAGCGTATTCGGACCAAACTTGGCACATGTCAACATAAGCATGACCTGAGGGTACATGCAGTGTTTCGGCACAGTGCCACCTACTGGTCCGGAGAAACACAATTGGATATTTTTGGTTATAACTAATCCAATTTTCCCATCTCGGCTATTTTGGGCGTCAGCCATTTTTAATTTTGAAGTAAATTGCTGTATTTAATGAACGCATTAGCGTATCGTTACGAAACTCGTTATGGGTCATTGAATGAGCCTGAGAAGTTTCGAACCAAAATCTAATATTCACATGCTTATAACTTTGGATTTAGCTGACTGAGTCATCTCTTTACATTCCTGAATCCTTGCCGAGTCCTACGTTATCGAACAGTAGGTTTCGCCTTATGGTTTGTGCAATTTTGTGATATAGTGCTTAAACATTGTTTGCGAACACCGAAAATGTTAGTCTGATCGAGATGAAACCACCATAGGAAAATTGGAAACATAGGTAGTTGGCTATATAGGCTACTAATGGCCAAATGTCAACATTTTGATAAATGGCAAAAAATGCAAATTAATTTTTTTTTTTATGTTCTCACAGATATAAATGTCTATATCGTGTCTCGAACGTTTCTCGACTTTTTTTTTTTGCACTTGGCCCCGATAATTGCTGCTTACAGCTATAATGTTTAGTTTATTCTGCCATGTACTGGCTAAAACACGTTAGCAATTTGCTAATTCATGGCTTGTTTTTCTAAAAGACTGTATTGCCTTAACTTTAAGCCTGCTTAAAAAGCTAAAACTGCTTTAAAATTCAAACATGCCCAAATTCATCCAGAGTTCTGACCAACTTTATTTGACTTTTAGTTGTTCTTGTTGTATTTATACAACTTTGGAACAAGCCAGCGACCAAAACAGCAGACTGCAAGTGAATGAATGTTGGTTTAAAGATGCATAGCTTAGCCTGGAGGGTCTTTTCTGAGTGTGTGAAATGTCCGTTGTTTGCTCCCCTGACCTGGGCCGTGGTCTCCGTGATGTGTGTGTGTGTGAGGCGCCGCCCGTGGGTGGGGTTGATTTGTAACTCCAGGGGGGTGATGGTGGTGGGGGTTGTGCCAGAATGTTGCGTCTGAGACTACAGCCCATACTTCACATTCCTCCACTGCTCTGTAATGCGCCTGGAACACAATGTGCTCTCATACACACACACACACACACACACACACACACACACATGCACAGGAGAACTCAGTGTTTACCTTTCTTTTCTTCCCCTCTTCCTCTCTTTCTCTTTGGTCCAGGTTCGACATCTACAGGAAAGTGCCTAAAGATCTGACCCAGCCCACGTACACCGGAGCGTTCAGTGAGTGCGGGTGTTTATAATGCCCATCTCACATCATACACCCTCATCATCCTGTCAACCAATCACACGCTTCATCTGCCACTGCGTTACAGCCGGCGGCTCATCTGCTGCTCCCAGATATATATATATTAGATAGATAGATATATCTGTCTGTCTGTCTATTTGTCTATTTGTCTACTGTATCTATCTATCTATCTATCTATCTATCTATCTATCTATCTATCTATCTATCTATGTCTATCCATCCATCCATCTATCCATCCATCTATCCATCAATCTATCTATCTATCTATCTATCTATCTATCTATCTATCTATCTATCTATCTATCTATCTATGTCTATCCATCCATCCATCTATCCATCCATCCATCTATCCATCAATCCATCTATCTATCTATCTATCTATCCATCCATCCATCCATCCATCCATCCATCCATCCATTAATCTATCTATCTATCTATCTATCTATCTATCTATCTATCTATCTATGTCTATCCATCCATCCATCCATCCATCTATATCTGTCTATCTATCTATCCATCCATCCATCCATCCATCCATCTATATCTGTCTATCTATCCATCCATCCATCCATCCATCCATCCATCCATCCATCCATCCATCCATCCATCTATATCTGTCTATCTATCCATCCATCCATCCATCCATCTATATCTGTCTATCTATCCATCCATCCATCCATCCATCCATCCATCCATCCATCCATCTCTCTCTCTCTCTCTCTCTCTCGCTCTGTCTCTGTCTCTGTCTCTCTCTCAGCTTTGATCCTCAGTTGTGTTTTCCCAAAGCTATTTGCTGACTCAGTTTCTAGTTTCCTAACTATTGTCCTGCATATATGCCTCATTGTTCCCTCATTTTTCGTAAGGATGGATGTTTGTACGGTTAGGTGTTGCCGTTTGACTCACGATGATATGATACACACTCACACACACTCATTACTTTGGCCCTGTTCTTTGTTGTTGTGGCCTCGGGGGAATGACTTCATGTTTAGTCTTGTTTGCCGAGACCAACCCTGAACGCAACCTAAATATTTAGTTGCTAAACCGGTCCTGCATGTGAATAGGATATCTGGGCATTGAAAGGTAAACAGATGTGGATTTTTGGTTCGCTAAAGTCATCTGTTCAAACTTTTAAAGCTTTGCCTAATAGCTAACAAAACTGAAACGGGAAAGAAAAATCAATTGGATTTAATCAACAGTGTGTTTAAAGTTAATAACGGTCAATAAACTCAAATCAACGTGATTTAATCAACCCTAATATGACGTCATCTGTAGTCTTCAAAGCTTTGTGGTGTAGTTAATATAACTGCAGTAAACATCAATCATTGACATGTGTTGTGTTTATACATCTTTCCCAGTATTATCCTCGTTAAAGTGGAACGAGTGATATAACCCGTGATGAACCTGAGTCCGTGAGCGAATGTGTCATAGCGACACGCCTTATTGTTTGTGTTTTAGCTAAACATTAGCTTGTGTCAACTGGAATGAACCGGAGTCTCAGGATGACGTGTCAGCCACAGAGTCACATGACATGTCTCCATGTAAATATGCTCTCGCTTCTTCATCTTTGACTCATCTGGTCACACGTTGAACTTAGTAACGATTACGTTAACCACAGCAATAAAGCCACGGACGTTAATGCGCCTTATGCAACGGCCTGTTGACTTTCACATACGCTCATTTTGCACAGTCAGACATCATTTATAGAAATGATGTCACTCCTAATGGGATGATGTCACTGCTAATGGGTTGATGTCAGCAAACACACTGAAAATGTTACTTTTGGGTGGAAAAAAGTGCTGAAAATAACTCACTAATGTGTTTTTTGTACCTTTTCTAATCCCCTCAGTTTCAATATGCTGCTGCGTCTTCATGTTGTTCCTCTTTCTCTCTGAGCTGACAGGATTCATCGCTACAGAAATGTATGTATGAACGCTTGTCCTCCTGAGATTATAATGAAGAGAAAAAGGTCTGGTGTCATACATTTGGCTACTTTTATAAAGCCCGTCCCACTTTAGATCAAGTGTCTTTAACCCTTATGTAATAACAACATTTAATACAGTGGACTTATTGTGTACATACACACAATTTTTATATATAAAAAACGTATTAAAATGGGATTTTCTGAAAATATTTCAACATATTTAGACTTTTCTTTTAAAAAACTTTAACTTTTCGGTCAGTTTAATGTATAACTTTCAAAAACGTCCAGTATGTTTTACAGTACATTGTTAGTGTGTTAACTGGAATACAGCTGATGTAAGAGCAAGACTCGCAGATGTTATCACAGAAGAAGATTGGCTCTTGTAAAATCAAAATTAGTGAACAATTCATCGATCCAAGTTAATTCACACATTTTTTTTCCCCGTGATCTTTAATCAAAAGATCGTCTCTGATGACATCAGTTTGACATCCGTCCAGCCGAATGAAACGAATGAAATGCCTTCTTGTATCATTTTTATGCTTTAGTACAGTCAAAAAATAACAAAGTCTCACAACCATATCCACCTTATTTCACTTAAGTTGGAAGTGATGTATTATTTGTGAATGTGCGAATCCCCCTGTAGTCAATCATTTTATCCCTTAAAACTCATCTTTTATCACAAAAATGACATATTTAAACATTTTCATACTTGGAAAAAAGGTTCTTCCAGCCTTAAAAATGTAACTCGACACCCTTGCCTCATTTAGTATTCACGGTTCTATGAATATGCAAATGAGCCCCGCCCCCACTCACTCAGAGATCCACTGGTTGTCGATCACTCGTTGATCTGATTGGTTACAAGGTGGTTTGTGACGTCAGAAACACCAGCGTGTTTTAGAGACTGTCTTTGGTTCACTGCAGGAAATACTCAGCAATGCTGTCCACTCATCAACTTACACATGGTGTGTGTTAAAGCGGATTAAACACATCACACACACACATAAACAACATTAAACGCTGGATTTGAAAACTTTAAGATCCATTAGCTACATTTGTGCTACAAACAATTGTTTCTGATAATAACTGAAAATAATAAAATTAAAAATACCATTTTGTAATATCCAGCAGCATAACGAACCGTTTTTGTTCAGCTAAAAATGAATGGGAGTGAATGAGACCCGAGACTTAAGGTTACAAATGGCCGCGTCCGCTCTAATGTTGAAAATAAGGTGGTGTGTTATTTCTACTTTAGTCTCTGCTTGTTAGTCATTGAGCAAAAGTTGTGTTATTATGGTTTAAAATAAGCAGGGAAGTTCAGTTCAGCTTAGAAATATTGGGAACACTTTACAATAAGGTTAATTTATTAAACATGAGTTCATGTATTAACTAACATGAACTAACCATGAGCAAAAAAACTGTTTTTGTTAATGTACAAATGTACAAATCCAGCTGTTCATTGTTTGTTCATGTTAGTTAACTAACGTTAACAAGATTTTAATAAGTCTTAGTAAATGTTGAAATTAACATTAATAAAGATTAACAAATGCTGAAGAAGTATTGTTCATTCTAACTAAAGTAGTTAATTAATGAACCTTATTGTAAAGAGTTAGCAAAATATTAATATTTGAAAACGTTTTCCACCCCAAATCAATGTCAATGGAAAGTCATAAAACAGGAAATGATGTCACTGAGATCATCACTCTTAAAAATAGGATGTTTTGAGCGTTTTATGACATGGAAAAAGTGTCTTGTTTATTTAAATGGTTCAACCTCAAGAACGGGTCAGGATATTTATAGTTTTATTTAGTAAAAATGTTTAAGTCTTTTTAATCTGCGTTCACACTGACTTTCTGACCCAAGTTTGACCTCAGTTAGACTGATGGCTTTGGTGTGTGTTTGTCAACTCTTTGGTTATGTGTTCACCGGGGGAAGTGAGGCAACCAAAACTGCAGTTAATGTCATTTTGGCATTTTACTGTCAAGCTGAGATATTTAATGTTATCAGATGATGACCTTCAGAAGTACATGTGATGCCTGTGTGTTTTCCAGAGTAAATGAACTGTATGTGGATGACCCTGATAAGGACAGTGGGGGGAAGATAGAAGTGAGTTTAAACATCAGTTTGCCAAACTTACACTGTGATTGTGAGTATATACATAACACACATAAATACTCTTGTGAATGATGTTTGCATGTCCACATGTGTGTATCATGACATGTTGTCTGGATGTGACGTAGGAAGCGACGCACAATGGCCGCCCACACGAGTCTCGGTTTGAGTGTTGTGTACATGCATCGCTCGTGTTTCTCACAGTCGGATTGGGATACGCCTTTCGCCTCAATCAGACGCGCTGTTTTGAAACTCGACAAGAAGTCATACGATGAGGAAACGCTATATTTGCCAAAGGATTTGCCAAACATTATTCGATACATCATGTTTTTTGTAAATGATTCATTCACATAACCTTTTTCCTATTGTGACGTAATGAATAGTCACTAGTTATGTGGATTAGGGCTGGGGAATCAAATGACTTAAAAAATAATTATTTTAGACGTGTACACTGCACTAAAAATTGTTAAATATTCTTACTTG
The DNA here is from genome assembly GCF_988280905.1 of Pimephales promelas. Lineage (NCBI taxonomy): Eukaryota > Metazoa > Chordata > Actinopteri > Cypriniformes > Leuciscidae > Pimephales > Pimephales promelas. The sequence continues at coordinate 1,530,216 of NC_142777.1, forward strand.
TTGATTTAGTGGAAAGTGCGGTAATATTAAAGATGCTTTTAGCATCACATTTTTGTTTAATGTTTTGGACGTGGCCATTTTGTCAAAATAATTGCAATCTCAGCAATTACATACATATTTAGAGATGACACATGGCTGGGGAAAAAATATTTTTTAGCTGTATCTCCAACGAAAACATTCCAGGATTTTCTCCATATAATGGACTTCAATGGGGACCAAACGGTTCAAGGTCCAAAAGTTTCAGTGCAAACTGTTCAAAGGGCTTTAAACGACTCCAGACGATGAATAAGGGTCTTATCGAGGACCCTTCGAGTCATGACTCGAAAAAAGATTCGTTCATTTTGATGAACAGGAGAGTCACGAACGCGCATCACAGAACAGAGCAAGGCGAGCATTTGAGCTTATAAAACTTAAACTTTGTTATTTATTTATTAAATGAGTGATCGTTTCGCTTGATAAGACCCTTATTCGTCGTCTGGAGTCGTTTAAAGCCCTTTGAACAGTTTGCACTGAAACTGTCTTTTGGTTCCCATTGAAGTCCATTATATGGAGAAAATCCTGGAATGTTTTCATCAAAAACCTTCATTTCTTTTCGACTGAAGAAAGAAAGACATGGACATCTTGGATGACATGGGGGCGAGGAAATTATCAGCAAAAGCCTTTTTAAAAGTGAACTACTCCTGTAATAAAATAAAAAAAATAGAAACAGTGCCTCGTTCTATTTATAATGTAGTGAAATGAAGGACGAATGCTTTGCAATCCAGTGGTATAAGCCTAACCAATGCGCCTTGCTGTTTTTTTGTTCAATATAAATATCTCAAAGTTGAAATGAGTTTGTAAAGTGCCTTAAGGATCGTGTTTCTGGACGTTGTGGTCGCCTCTGATGTCACTGTGGGCAGATCCTCAAACTTTTGGAAACACAGTTGCAACCGGCTGTTTCACACACATTACACACAGGCCAAACTATGCCGTTCTCATGGGCGAGAAATAGAGGTTTTGCCTATTATGGAAGACGTTTTTCTTTTAAATGGAGCGTACGCCTGAAACCCTTATTATGAGTCATGAAGACGAGCCTCGCTGCGATCCCAATAATGACCTCATTACTCAGATATCGAGCTTTACCTTTTCTGCAGGGGATTTCCCATGAGAGGAGGCTGGTTGCTAGGGAATGTACCCACTAACGCTTGTTTGAGCGGTTGCTAAGGTGTTCTGGTGGTTATTTAGTGTGAAATTCTCACTTTATTGTCTTCTAAATGAAAAGTCTGATTATGAGAGGAATAATATTGTATAAATTAATCCGACATTCGTATTAATTCCATAGTAAATGATAATTAATGATACATTTCATGAGGATGTTTTCCGTAAAACTACATGGGGCTTTTTCATGCCGTTACTGTATTTCTGTAGACACACACATCGTTCCCTCCTTTACCACGTCACTGTTCAACACTCGTGTGTTTATGTGGAAAATGTGGATGTTTTTTCTTTCTGCGCTTGCTGAGAAAACCAAGCAAGACCTGAAGTATTCTGGGCTGGGCACACGTCAGATTGCACTTAAAAGGGCAGTTAAATGTTTCCATTCGCACATTTACCCCTGAACGAGTGGAGATCGTGTGGTTGTAGTTTACTGGATTGAGTCCGAGCCGTAGATGTCGTGGTTTATGTCTAATCCGTATTGGAAATTGTCAAACTCCCTGGAAAACGTTAACTGGAATCATTCTTCCATTCAGTTTCTGGCTGGCCTTTAATTTTTGGCACTTTTTGAGATCATGATCGTAATCTCTCCTGTCATCATAAGAGGAAAGAGCCTGTGTTGCTTTCTTAGGAAGGCTTAAAATAGCATTGGGCTAATGGGACAACATGCTCTTAGTATACGCATCTGAAAGGTCGGATAAACAGTCGTGCGTAACGGTTTCTGCTGCAACGTGAACTTGTTCGGGATAGTTCACCCAAAAAATAACTTGGCCAATTACTGTCAAGATACTAAAAACTCTGTTTTGGTGGATCGGATCACAAGTAGACGAGGGAGACTCATTTCCGTTCACACCTGGGGTTTTAATCCGTCTCTTTTGTCCACTTTGAACCACTTCTGCCCTGATTTCCTCAAGGGTCTATGAATATATGGGTTTCTCAGATCTTTAAATCTAATGGACAAAATAAGACGACGGAAAAACACACGGAGATTAGAAATGGGGAGAGAGCATTGTGATTGGTATGTTTTTGATCTTCAAACCAAACTGGTGTCTTCAGCCGATAAAGTGTAAACCCCGTCTGGCGAGCGCTCTCCCCATAATGTTCCCGCATTAGCTTGTTTTGCAACTGATATGGGTTTTAAAAAGCTGTAGTCTCGCGACCGACATGTGCTGTACCTGTGGCTTTAAATCAGATACTAACATCGAATATCTGGACCCACTTTTAAACTCGTATCCGATTCCCATTGAAATTCCAAGCCACCACAAGCCAAGGGAAACAATGATTTATTTAATTATGAATTTAATGATTTATCGGGCTGGAAACTTTACATATAGTGATTGAACACACACAGAAACAAATAATTAATATTTGAAAAGATTAATTGCATTAATAACACAGTTAACTCGAGATTAATCGCATTAATGTCATAGTTAACTCGCGATTAATCACATCAATGTCACAGTTAACTCACGATTAATCGCATTAATGTCACAGTTAACTCACGATTAATCACATTAATGTCTTAGTTAACTCGTGATTAATCGCATTAATGTCTTAGTTAACTCGTGATTAATCGCATTAATATCAGTTAACTCGAGATTAATCGCATTAATGTCATAGTTAACTCGTGATTAATCGCATTAATATCAGTTAACTTGAGATTAATCGCATTAATGTCATAGTTAACTCGCGATTAATCACATCAATGTCACAGTTAACTCACGATTAATCGCATTAATGTCACAGTTAACTCACGATTAATCACATTAATGTCTTAGTTAACTCGTGATTAATCGCATTAATGTCTTAGTTAACTCGAGATTAATCGCATTAATGTCATAGTTAACTCGCGATTAATCGCGTTAATGTCACAGCTAACTCACGATTAATCGCATTAATGTCACAGTTAACTCGCGATTAATCGAATTAATGTCTTAGTTAACTCGCGATTAATCGCATTAATGTCACAGTTAACTCGCGATTAATCGAATTAATGTCTTAGTTAACTCGCGATTAATCGCACTAATGTCACAGTTAACTCACGATTAATCGCATTGATGTCTTAGTTAACTCGCGATTAATCGCATTAATTTCATAATTAACTCGCGATTAATCGCATTAATCTCATAGTTAACTCACGATTAATCGCACAGTTTTATCTATTCTAAATGTCTCTTGATTTCTTTTTGTCCCATTATTTTTTTCTCATTTTAATGCTCTTATCAACATGGAAAACTGGATCGGCTTGCTTTGTGCAAATGTTTTTTATTGAAAACAACTTTGGCATATACTGGCATAACATTCTCACTTGGAGCAAATAATCTCTCACACAATGTAACACTGTCCATCAATAAAAGGGTGAAAGAAATACTGACGGGGTCCTGAATCCTGATATTGACGAGGGGGCGGATAATTCGCATCATCTGTGTGTGTGTGTGTGCGTGTGCGCTTGGCTATCAGCTGGTGTTTCAGACTGGACGAGCTGAGTTCAGTTATCGCTCAGTTCATAACGACAAAACACACAGATCACTTTGGTCTTGTCAATGGAAGCATTTGGCAACTTTTTAAAGAGTAAAAAGAAACCGTATGCTGTTGGGAAAGTGTTTTTATATTACCACAGCTGTGTTCAGTGGATTAAATCATTTACTAGATCAACGATCGACCAATGAACAAATTAAACTCACTCATACTGTCACAAATTATAAAAACGTCATTCGAATTTGACAAATAATCAATTTTCTTGTGCCTAATAGTCAACGAAATGCAGGGGAAATTGTAAAATGAACTGCAGAAGTGCTAAACGTGCATCATAAAATTACAACACTCGGACTATAACGTTAAATGTATGAATTAAACTCGCTGAGAGGTCATCTTTTTATTATCCATGTATGGAAAATCGCTTCTCATTTGCATAAAGTTGAAATTTCTCAACTTTTCTCAGCTCTGGAAGTGGTGAAAGTGGACGAGCTCAAAGCGTTTCAGGCCCGTTTACTCCTGTGTTTAGAGTCGTCCACTTGTGGTCCGATCGATCTCAATGCCAGGAGTAAACAGGGCCATGAAGATGTCCCAGAAGTAGTCCTAATGGCTCATTACAGGTCTTCTAAAGCCAAACACTTGGAGGAACATCTCCTATTCAATCACTGAAAATCTGCCGTAACTCTCAAATATCGTTGAAACTCGCCTCGACCTTAAACACACACTTGTTGAGTGCACTGTGTTTCCAACTTCATGCAGATTACAACATTTTCACTTCTACCAGCAATTGTTTTAGATGCACTTTTCCTTCTAATTAACATCCCGAAAGTATTTGGACACTTGAGTCAAACTTTAAAATGTCAAAGGAAATCTCAAAGTAAAAAAATCACCAAAGCAGTGTTCGATATTTAAACCGATGTAATAAATGTAGGGCTGTGCAAAAATTAATTGCGATTAATCGCATCCAAAATAAAAGTCTGTGTTTACATAATATATTTGTGTGTGCTGTATATAATTATTTTGTATATATAAATTACACACACATGCATGTATATATTTAAGAAAATGTGTTATTCATATATGAAATATTTATATTTATATAATATGGATTACGTATTTATAAATATATACAGAATTTAAGCGCAAATAATTCTTAAATATATACATGCATGCATAGGTATTTATATATACAAAATAATTATATACAGCACACACAAATATATTATGTAAACACAGACTTTTATTTTGGATGCGATTAATCACAATTAACTTTTGCACAGCCCTAAATAAATGTAATAATTTTTAATGTCTTAAGTGCCCCAGTGCTTCTTTGGGACCAATATACAGTCAAACCACACATTATTCAGACACCAGGTTTTGTTTTCTAGTGTGATCAGGACACTATAGTTATCTTATGTAAGTGAGGAGAGCAGAATGAAGTAAATGGTGACATATTATCCCCATAAACTCAAATTTGGGAGCAAAAATGACTTCTTTGAGCTGATGATGTTTTGCTGAAGTGTGTTTTCTGCTCTTTTTACACACACACTGAACAACATGAAGCATTGCTTGGTCACTGGTTGAGCTAAACTGCTATTATCTAATTGTGCTGACAGATATTCAACATAATTCATGTGTGAGAGTCCAACAGAAGGACAAAACCAGTCAAATATCCACTGAGTTCTGCTCATATTTATAAACTATAGCGGATAAATGAGAAATGTTGAAGGTGTGTGAATACATTTTGGTTTGACTGTACATCCTCTTCATCAGTAATGTTGTTGAAGAAACTCTCCTTTTGTACAATGTAAATGAAGATCGTTCCTCGCCAATCGTCTGCTTCTGTCTGGCTGTGTTTGCAGTGGTGGGTTTGGACATCCAGGACGAGATGGGCCGGCATGAAGTGGGTCACATAGAGAACTCGATGAAGATGCCCCTCAACAACGGCCACGGATGCCGCTTTGAAGGAGAGTTCAGTATTAATAAGGTAAGCGATGCCTGACGTCACTTGTCGGGTGTTGAATGTTTCCTGTGGAAGTGCTCATCGTAACACTAGGAGCCGGATGAGGTTTCACTGGCGCCATTTTGGCTTTCTCTCTAATGGAGATTGTATCTGATGTGTTGGCTGTTTGATAACTGGACCCGTAGTTGCCCCGTGGTTTGGCACGCGCGTGATTCAGGGATTAACGGCTCAATTTACCCATCATATGGTGAAAGTTTATCATTTGGACGTGTTTTGTCCTCCCAATGTACACATTCAAACTATTTTAACACAGAGAGAGAGATTCCTCTTTCGTGTTTCCTTGCCCTTGAACGGACACACAAACACGAAAGTATGTCACTATACCCGTCTAAACACCCGTCTCTGCAAGCGTTCTCTCGGTTTTGTCAGAATTGAACAGTTTATTCGTTCTTAAAGTGACAGCGGCCTAATATTCCTACTGTCGTCAGTGTCATCAATGTTAATAAAACAACATAATACAGCTTTAACAAAGATGAAACTATCTTTAATTTATACAGCGAACAAAGTGTTATTTTACATGCTTAGGCTTAATTATTAATTTCTGTTCCTGAATACTACCGTTAGACTTTTTAAATGTGTAATTTAGTTTAGTTTTGTTTATTTGTTTTTATTCGATTACTGACTGTTCACTTGTTTTTATTAACCCTCTGGGGTTCTTCGTTTAACAGTCACACTCGGGGCCTTCGGGTCAAAATTGACCCGGAGGGCGGGATTCATATTTAAAAAAGAAAATCATAATTTTTTTTTAACTTGTTTTTTATTATATTTTTTCTTTTCTCTTTTGGTGTTTTGAGAAAATTTCAAAAAAAAAAAAAAAATTATAATTAGTGTTAATGCAATAATTATGACCAAATTTTCCCCCATTGAATATAATAGAAAAAAATATTTAAAAAAAAAAATTATATATATTTTTTTAAAGCTGTATTTCATTTTGGAGTCAAGCCTAGGCCTCATAAAAGCAATATTTGAAATGAGATGGATCCATTTTGTGGACAAACTGAGCTTTTTAAAAATGCAAAACGCATGTATAATCTGAATTTTTTTGGTGTGTTTGTGCATAAAAAAGTGTGTTTGTGTGTGTGAATGCGTGTCTGTTTTGCACTCTTGATGTTTTATAGATTCACCCCTTCACTGTTGTGTGCTTTTTTTCAAGATCGTGGCTGATTTGTAGATTGTACGCACAAAAAAACTCAGTATTTTCACATTTTTGCCAATTTCCCATTCATTTCCTATGCGTGTCATTTTTGACCCGAAGGTCCTGAGTGTGACTATTTTTTTTACTGTCCTATCCTGTCCCCAATTTTTGGGGGTTTTTCAAATACCAAGTACCATTAAAGTCACCAAGTTTCGGACCATTACGATGAAGCTACGATTTTTAACATTTTTTTATTTAAACGCTTCGGGTCATTATTGACCTGAAGAAGCCCAGAGGGTTAATGTTTGAACTTTATCAGTAAGGCTATAGTTTTTGATGCAGTATCGAAGAACGTCAAGTGAGCTTTAAGTAATAAGTGAAAAACAAAGTTAACCCCACCACCCGTGTGTGTGTGTGTATATATATGTATATATATATATATATATATATTTATATATACACACACACAGGTGGTGGGGATAACTTTGTTAAATAAAATAAAATTATAAATAAAATTACATATATATATATATATATGAAGAGTTCAGATGCAAAAGCCTCTAAGTGCCATTTGAAATTTTCTTCTAGAATGATCATTTTTTATCAAGCTTGTATATTTAAGTTCAGTGATTTCACTTAAATGGCAATGATAATTACCTATTAATTGTTATTTAAGTGAAATTACTGAACTTAAATATACAAGTTTGATAAAAATCATCATTAAAGAAGAAAATTCCAAATGGCATTTAGAGGCTTTTGCATCTGAACTCTTCATATATATATATATATCTCAAGAAGTGTGAATGATCCAAACCGTGAATTGTGTGACTATAATGATAAGTGTTGTTGTTCCTCAGGTCCCAGGAAACTTCCACGTGTCGACCCACAGCGCCACCGCTCAGCCCCAGAGCCCGGACATGACCCACGTCATACACAAACTGGCCTTCGGGGAGAAGCTGCAGGTCGGCCCGCCGTCCTCCGTCAGTCAGACATAAAGGACGGTGTAAAATCAACATGAATAAGTCATTGTGATGTCGTTGCATTGCAGGTGCAGCATGTCCATGGGGCCTTTAATGCGTTAGGCGGAGCCAACAGACTGCAGTCCAATGGTATGTCTTTAGCCTTATATATATAGTCTGGGTCAATGACGTGACACAGTCACTTTTGTTTTATCTTTTTTTTTTTTGTTTGTTTAAAAATACATTGAAAATGCACTTCAAGGAATGCACAATGACTTGATTAAACCTCTTCTATGATGAACGCTTAAAAAAGTAAAAAATGTCAGGCTGCGCTTATATAATAAAAAAAGGCATATTAAATTAATTAAACTCTTGAAAAGAAAAATACTTGAAGTATTCACAATCATGGTCACACTTTATGATAGGTTCCATTAGTTAAAGGTACACTATGTAAAAAACAAAAACAAATTTCTTTAAAACTATTCAAATTTAAATATGTCTAGTCTATGGGAAGCCAATTATAAGTGTTCATATTTTAGATTGTTTTTACGGGGAAATTCTCATCATATCCGTTAATAGAGTAAAGTTGCTTTGACGTGTGTGTGTGTGTTAAATAATAATTATAACTAAATAGAAAGGAGTTTCTAATAGAAACTAAATACTTAATTATAACTAAATAGAGCAAGGCGAGCATTTGAACTTATAAAACTTAAACTTTGTTATTTATTTATTAAATGAGCGATCGTTTCGCTTGATAAGACCCTTATTCATCGCCTGGAGTCATTTAAAGCCCTTTGAACAGTTTGCACTGAAACTTGAACCGTTTGGTCCCCATTGAAGTCCATTATATGGAGAAAATCCTGGAATGTTTTCATCAAAAACCTTCATTTCTTTTCAACTGAAGAAATAAAGACATGGACATCTTGAATGACATGGGGGCGAGGAAATTACCAGAAAAAGTATTTTAAAAAGTGAACTACTCCTTTAAAAAGCGATTTCTGTAAAAGCTTTGCTTTGAGTGTTGTAAGTTTGCAGATGTTGTTTATGCTCAAACCGCAACATTACACACTAACTAAAGCTAGAAAAGTGAAATCATAATCAGCCACCCCTTTAACAGTGTACCAAATATTTGGCCCCAGATAACCCAAAGAGTCTCCATTGCCATACTTTTGATGTAAGGTGTCATTCATGTCTGCAGTGTGAATGTTTCCATGCCAAAAGGAAAGTTCAGAGTTTGCTCAAACCCGTAAGAATGAGCCAAAGCTCAGCGCTGTTGCCGGACCGTCCGTAACTGAGAGCGCTCAACACAAGACACACAGATGATGTTACAAAACAGCACAGAAATAGTAGAGAGGAGCTGACATTACACCAGATCCAGTGTTTCCCTGCGGATCTGACACACCACCATCCTAACGCTTGGGTCCATGCCTTTTACAGAAGGCTCTTCTGCTCTTCTTGATTAAAAATACAACAATATTATTCTAATGTAAATCATCTGTTTTCTATGTGAATATACTAAAGTGTAATTTATTCCTGTGATCAAAGCATCATTACTCCAGTCTTCAGTGTCACATGACCCTTCAGAAATCACTCTAATACAGTGGTGGAGGAAGTACTGAATCTCAGTACTTAAGTAAAAGTACAAATACCCAGATAAATATTTACTTTAGTAAAAGTAGAAGTAACACAATGACAACCATACTTAAGTAAAAAGTAAAAAGTACCTGATTTTAAATGTACTTTAAGTATTAAAAGTAAAAGTACTTGCATAACAATTGATTCTCTTAATGTCTATTTTCTAATGATTAATAAAACATTTAATTCTAACTCATTCAACCTAATAGCCTACTCCTATAATGATGTTCAATAATGATGGAAAAAAATGTCACCATTTCTGAAACAAGCTTGCAATTAGGCAATATCGTGCTTATCCTTACTATATGTTAATAAGTATGTTTGGCAGTAAACGCAATTAATTTATGGTGTAATTCTGAACCTCTTGGCTTGCCATAGGCTAATCCTAACCAAACGTATATGACACACGATGTTTCCTATGCACGTAAAAACAAATTTTCGCGTATAATTTGCACGATAAACACACTGCGTGCTAAACGCATTTAGTTGATGTATCTATGGCAACCAAACGTCACTGGTGAGACAAACGTGCAACGAACGGACGGTCAGATTACGTTTTGGCCGGGAAAAAACTGATCAGAAAATGTAACGAAAATGTAACAGAAGTTGTAGAAATGTAGTGGAGTAGAAAGTAGAATAATTGCTGCAAAATGTAACAAAGTAAAAGTAAAAAGCATGCACTATTTATTCTACTTAAGTAAAGTAAAATACGTGAAAAATGTACTTAAGTAAAGTAACAAAGTATTTGTACTTCGCTACATTCCACCACTGCTCTAATATGAGGATCTGATGATCTAGAAACATTCATTATTATCTTCCCGATCCCAAACTTTCGACTGGTCGTGTGTGTGAGACTGAAATAAAGCCTTGTGTTTGTGTGTCTCCAGCTTTAGCGTCTCACGATTACATTCTCAAGATCGTCCCTACGGTGTACGAGGACCTGGGAGGCAAGCAGAGGTTCTCCTACCAGTACACCGTGGCAAACAAGGTAATCTGACACACACACACACATGTGAAGTCTAAATATATGAGCGCGCTGTGCTGATGCCTGTGGTTTCCATCGACGCTGGATGAATTATGGCTCTCTTTAATGAGACGCTTGCAGGACGTGTGCAGTGAAGCTGGCGGCATCGTGTGTGTGTGTGTTCGGGAGTGCAGAGATGTGTGTTAACATGAGGTCATGTGGTGTGACCGTATCGAGAAACTGTCCCGAGGTTTCTCAGGTTTGATACTTGTGTGATTATAGATGTTTATAGAGTGATTTTCAGCCATGCTTGCATCGCTCTCTTCAATCGAGAGCCTAAGTCCCGCCCCTCCGCTTCCGGCTCACGGGACCTTATTTCAGAAAAAATATGAATGGTAGTCAATGGCGAGAGACAACTTATCTTTTAATTCCGCCTGAACTCTGGCCTCAATTACACGTATGACGTTTGTCAATTTAAAAGATAATTCTGAAAGTCAAAAACGTCGCAGTTTGTCATAAAACAGAAGAGTAACATTTAGTTTTATGTGTAAATCGCTCTGTGAACTACATCTCCCAGAAGCGAAACAACGAGTGAGATCCGCTGCTCGTGTGTGTGCAGTCTAAAACACTCGTAACGTTACGATTATAACGCAAGACTGTAGGAACAATGACAGACGTTAGCCTCAGTAAAGTTAGCTTCATTCATTGAGAGAAAATGTGCGCCTGTGGGGTTTGTAGTCTTTGTAATCACGTATTTTCACAGTCTTATACCTCAACGGTTTTACATCAAACTGCGACTTTCTTTACTTTAAAATGTATCTTTTAAATTGACAAACATCAAGGGCACAACTCAAACCAGATCAAAATATTTGTTGTCTCTCGCCATTGACACCCATACAATATTTTTACAAAATAAGGTCCCATGGTGGTCGACCGGAAGGGGAGGGACTTAGGCTCTCTATTGGGTCGCTTTAGGCCAAAGCCTGTGTGTGTGCTGAGTAATGAGGCCATAGTTGTAGCTCAAAACACCAGATCATTTATTATAACTTGTTAAATTTGCCCCCATTTGGGTGTGAGCAAAAAAAACGCTGTTTTTGTGTGTGTCCCTTTAAATGCAAATGAATTGTTCGACTCTTCTGGAAAGGGGGCGTGGCCTGTAGAGCTCGTGCTTCAGATACAACAACAAAACTGGAGAATCTCACACAGCTTATGCAGGAGTAGTGGGATAATCAGGAACTACTGGTTTATAGAGACTGTTTATGATTTATGGGGATTATAAAAAATGGAGTGGGTGGATTTTACCATTATACACACACACACACACACACATCTGTGTTCAAACACCTTATAAAAGTCCATTTTGAATGACGCACTGAAGACAAACACTCTCACACACTCAAACACTCACACACACGAGAACGTGAACTTTGACAGGAAAATAACAGGAAGGTCATGATGATGTACTGAGCACTTTAAGGTTGAAGTGAAACTTGAATTCAGTGTGAACTGAAGATACTTCTCCATTATTGTGTGTGTGTGTGTGTGTGTGTGTGATCACTGAGCACATCTGAACTCTTCTTCTCTGTTCTAGGAGTATGTGGCGTACAGCCATACGGGCCGCATCATCCCGGCCATCTGGTTCCGCTACGACCTGAGTCCAATCACAGTCAAATACACCGAGAGGAGACAACCGCTCTACCGCTTCATCACTACTGTGAGTCACACACACACACACACACACACACCTAGGGATGGGTATCGTTAAGGTTTTATCGGTATTACTACTCTTACCGATACCGCTTATCGATCCGGTACTTTAACGGTATTCTTATCGGTTCTTTTTGGTGTTTTTTTTTTTTTTTTTTTTTTAAGAATTAAGAACATAATTAAACTCTATATTTTGAAATGTAAAATAGAAAAAGCAAAACGAAGAAAAATATATTTTTGTTATGCAGCAACGTGCAGGCTTTTTTGTTTTATATAAAAAAGGACACATAAGAAAAAAAAACAAGTACAAACACAAGAATAAAATCAATCAAAGATACAAATTATATACAAAAGTGCTTTAATTTCAGCAAGGTGTACTAACATATCTTTTCAGGTAATTGTTTCTGTCTGAAAAGAAACCTAATTTAGTAATCAAATATAAAATAGCACTAGTTTATCATAGATAGATTAATGCTTATTTAATCTAAGCTGCGAGTGATTTTCTCTGCCTTTTGTTGTTTGATTTGCATTAATGGCTGAATCGTCAGCACGTTTAGGCTATTAGACTGCTGCCCCTTTAAGACCGAGAGCAAATCTAATCGGTAACTGAAGCACCATCAATTTCTCCCTATTATTTACGTCCATTTAAGACATAATTGTGTTTAAGTGAATAAACTGTGTTTAAGCGAATCTCAGAGCTGGTCATTTTGATATTTGTATGTATATTTGATAGTTAAGGAGGACACACGAAGCCCAAAGTATAGGCTACTTTTCTTGTCTCGTTGCAGTCCGTTTCGGAGCGTGCACCGCCTTGTGAACAGCGTCTCTTGCGCAGGTTTTTGTGTTTTTAATAGCCATTTTTTGATCTTGCAACAGTAGAAGACAGCATTTTGCAACAATCGCCGATCGTGCTGATTCTGACGGTACGTTTGGGTTTTAGGACGAACTGACAGCGCTCCGCAGTGCTGTGAAGTAAAGGAAGTTAAGCTGGACAGATCATGCGTCTTGTTTTTTAACGGTTTTATCTCAAATATCTTCTTTTTATAATCTTTGGAAGCCGAAATACAAAATATATTAGAATAATATCCCACATCTAAAGTGTAACCACGTTGAATGTTTAGTTCTGTCCTTATTGTCACTCATTAAGCAAGGGCTGTCGTGTTGCGCGTGCTGTGGCTTTGCGTGAGAGATCGCTCTCTCTCTCTCTTCTCTCTCTCTCTGCTGAACTGCGAATTTCAAATTTGCATCACAGACAAAAGGTTTAATTAAAATATAGTTTATATATAGAAAAGGCTGGCGATATAAACATGTTCAAGATAACGTCTTTATAGGAATGATAAATAATTTCTCCAGTACCGACAGCAGAACCGATAACGTCCGAGCTTATCGATACAGCGGTCTTTCAAAATTCAGCACCGGGGCCCGTTTAATACCGGGTTTCGGTACCCATCCCTGTGACACACCTGAGTCCAATCACAGTCAAATACACCGAGAGGAGTCTCTCTCTCTCTCTCTCTGATTAATATGGTGTGTGTGTGTGTGTGTGTGTTCAGATTTGCGCGATCATCGGTGGGACGTTCACAGTGGCCGGGATCATCGACTCCTGTATATTCACAGCCTCCGAAGCCTGGAAGAAAATCCAGATCGGGAAAATGTCATGAGTGTGTGTGTGTGTGTGTGTGTTCTCCTCCATACACCTCTTGTCTTTATTTAAATCTCTTCATCATCACCATCATCATCATCACATGACATCATCTTCATCATCACCATCACTCGTCTGCAGGCGTTCAGTGCGGTCAGCCACAGGCTCTGCAGGGGACGAGTGTGTGTGAGCAGCTGCAGTGACACACACACACACACTCATGGAGGACTGGGCTGATTCAGACGCTTCAGATGATTGGTCACCTCAGGACTCAGAGCTCTTCTTCCAGCTTTAGGCTCACATCGCTCTTCAAAGTGGACAAAAAAATCACATTATAAAAACTAAGGATGCGCCGATAACCCATAATTCTTTATATCTGAAAGCCGATAACCGATATATCAGCCGATAAATCTGAATCCATATTTGATATCATTTTTGAGAGCCTGATTCAAAAAACTAAAGCCGAGTCCCAAACACACGATTAATAATCACGTCCTCATTATACCTGGACGTAGCCGATAGTGAACTGACTCGAGATCATCATGTTGATCAGTCTCAGCTGGAGGACGTCATACACTATTCATCAGCTTTAATATATCAGACACAGTTTTTATTAAGCCGATAACGATAACATTAAAAAGGTGGATGATCGCTCGTGCGTCCATAATTAAAACATTGAGCGATGTGCGATTGCTTTGCATGACGATTAAAGCCCTTTCCCCCAGTTTTTAGGACATTATGCAGTAATTAAGTGTTAACACTCATGTGTTTGTTTAATATGTGCAGCATTACACTAACGGAGAATGATGGGAATGACTATCCAGATGCTTTTGGGGTTAAATATATTTTATTAAAATAATGAAAAAGCATTGCAAACGATTTTAATCTTGATGAGTGAGATGAACCTGGTCATGTTGAAAGCAGTGCATGCTGGGATGTAATCTTGCCCCTGTGCTCTTGTCAAGCGTTTGATTGAAGGGAAATTCTGAATGTTTTTGATGTGTTAACTAAAGACTCTTGAAGGAATGTATTTGTGTGTGTGTGTGTGTGT